>NC_141781.1:12885245-13034100 GCF_054643075.1 Acanthaster planci | reverse complement strand
GCCTATATTGGTGCTCTAAAAGCCTAAAAATTGTCGAAATCTGGCAAACTTGGGGTCATCCGAGAGGGCACATGTTCCTGCATCCATTGGTGTAAGTTTCATTTCAACAGTTTCTGTATTTAGGGAAATATACACGAATGAAGGCACTAAATCTTACCGTACTGCTTTCTTTCCGTTTCCAATCATGGATAGAGTACCCTTTCCGCACGAAGACAGCTGCCTATATTGGAGCATAAAAGGCCTGAAAAGTGTCCAAATCTCGCAAAACTGGTGCCATTTGATAGGGCACATGCTTCTATCCATTGACATAAGTTTCATATCCATATTTGCCGTTTTTCGGGAAATACATACGAAAGAATAGAGGGCTTCTTTTAGTAATGCTTACTTTTTCCCTTTGTCCACAGGTCAAGGGTACGCTTTCCTCGCAAAGATAGCTGCCTATATTGGTGCACTAAAGGCCTGAAAATTGTCGAAATTCTGCAAACTTGGGGTCATCCGAGAGGGCACATGTTCCTGCATCCATTGGTGTAAGTTTCATTTCAACAGCTTCTGTATTTAGGGAAATATACACGAAAGAAAGAACTAAACCTTATCGTTCTGCTTTCTTACCGTTTCCAATCATGGAGAGAGTACGCTTTCCGCACGAAAACAGCTGCCTATATTGGAGCATAAAAGGCCTAAAAAAGTGTCCAAATCTCGCAAACTTGGTGCCATCTGATAGGGCACATGCTTTTCTATCCATTGGCATAAGTTTCAAATCCACATTTGCCGTTTTTCGGGAAACAGATACGAAAGAATAGAGGGCTTCTTCTAGTAATACTTACTTTTTCCCTTTGTCCACAGATCAAAGGTACGCTTTCCCCTCAACGATAACTGCCTATATTGGTGCTCTCAAAGCCTAAAACTTGTCGAAATCTGGCAAACGTGGGGTCATCCAAAAGGAAACATGTTCCTGCGTCCATTGGTGTCAGTTTCATTTCAACAGTTTCCGTATTTAGGGAAATATACACGAAAGAAGGCACTAAATCTTACCGTACTGCTTTCTTTCCGTTTCCAATCGGTTTCCAATCATGGAGAGAGTACCCTTTCTGCACAAAGACAGCTGCCTATATTTGAGCATAAAAGGCCTGAGAAGCGTTCAAATCTCGCAAATTTGGTGCCATCTGATAGGGCACATGCTTCTGTATCCATTGGCATAAGTTTCATATCCACATTTGCCGTTGTTCGTGAAATAGATACAAAAGAAGAGAGGGCTTCTTATCGTAATGCTTACTTTTTCCCTTTGTCCACAGATCAAGGGTTCGCTTTCCCCGCAACGATAACTGCCTATATTGGTGCACTAAAGGCCTAAAAATTGTCGAAATCTGGCAAACTTGGGGTCATCCGAGAGGGCACATGTTCCTGCATCCATTGGTGTAAGTTTCATTTCAACAGTTTCTGTATTTAGGGAAATATACACGAAAGAAGGCACTAAATCTTACCGTACTGCTTTCTTTCCGTTTCCAATCATGGATAGAGTACCCTTTCCGCACGAAGACAGCTGCCTATATTGGAGCATAAAAGGACTGAAAAGTGTCCAAATCTTGCAAAACTGGTGCCATTTGATAGGGCACATGCTCTTCTATCCATTGGCATAAGTTTCATATCCACATTTGCCGTTTTCTCGAGAAATAGATACGAAAGAAGAGAGGGCTTCTTCTAGTAATACTTACTTTTTCCCTTTGTCCACAGATCAAAGGTACGCTTTCCCCGCAACGATAACTGCCTATATTGGTGCACTAAAGGCCTAAAAATTGTCGAAATCTGGCAAACTTGGGGTCATCCGAGAGGGCACATGTTCCTGCATCCATTGGTGTAAGTTTCATTTCAACAGTTTCTGTATTTAGGGAAATATACACGAATGAAGGCACTAAATCTTACCGTACTGCTTTCTTTCCGTTTCCAATCATGGATAGAGTACCCTTTCCGCACGAAGACAGCTGCCTATATTGGAGCATAAAAGGACTGAAAAGTGTCCAAATCTCGCAAAACTGGTGCCATTTGATAGGGCACATGCTTCTATCCATTGACATAAGTTTCATATCCATATTTGCCGTTTTTCGGGAAATACATACGAAAGAATAGAGGGCTTCTTTTAGTAATGCTTACTTTTTCCCTTTGTCCACAGGTCAAGGGTACGCTTTCCTCGCAAAGATAGCTGCCTATATTGGTGCACTAAAGGCCTGAAAATTGTCGAAATTCTGCAAACTTGGGGTCATCCGAGAGGGCACATGTTCCTGCATCCATTGGTGTAAGTTTCATTTCAACAGCTTCTGTATTTAGGGAAATATACACGAAAGAAAGAACTAAACCTTATCGTTCTGCTTTCTTACTGTTTCCAATCATGGAGAGAGTACGCTTTCTGCACGAAAACAGCTGCCTATATTGGAGCATAAAAGGCCTAAAAAAGTGTCCAAATCTCGCAAACTTGGTGCCATCTGATAGGGCACATGCTTTTCTATCCATTGGCATAAGTTTCAAATCCACATTTGCCGTTTTTCGGGAAACAAATACGAAAGAATAGAGGGCTCTTTCTAGTAATACTTACTTTTTCCCTTTGTCCACAGATCAAAGGTACGCTTTCCCCTCAACGATAACTGCCTATATTGGTGCTCTCAAAGCCTAAAACTTGTCGAAATCTGGCAAACGTGGGGTCATCCAAAAGGAAACATGTTCCTGCGTCCATTGGTGTCAGTTTCATTTCAACAGTTTCCGTATTTAGGGAAATATACACGAAAGAAGGCACTAAATCTTACCGTACTGCTTTCTTTCCGTTTCCAATCGGTTTCCAATCATGGAGAGAGTACCCTTTCTGCACAAAGACAGCTGCCTATATTTGAGCATAAAAGGCCTGAGAAGTGTTCAAATCTCGCAAACCTGGTGCCATCTGATAGGGCACATGCTTCTGTATCCATTGGCATAAGTTTCATATCCACATTTGCCGTTGTTCGTGAAATAGATACAAAAGAAGAGAGGGCTTCTTATCGTAATGCTTACTTTTTCCCTTTGTCCACAGATCAAGGGTTCGCTTTCCCCGCAACGATAACTGCCTATATTGGTGCACTAAAGGCCTAAAAATTGTCGAAATCTTGCAAACTTGGGGTCATCCGAGAGGGCACATGTTCCTGCATCCATTGGTGTAAGTTTCATTTCAACAGTTTCTGTATTTAGGGAAATATACACGAAAGAAGGCACTAAATCTTACCGTACTGCTTTCTTTCCGTTTCCAATCATGGATAGAGTACCCTTTCCGCACGAAGACAGCTGCCTATATTGGAGCATAAAAGGACTGAAAAGTGTCCAAATCTCGCAAAACTGGTGCCATTTGATAGGGCACATGCTCTTCTATCCATTGGCATAAGTTTCATATCCACATTTGCCGTTTTCTCGAGAAATAGATACGAAAGAATAGAGGGCTTCTTCTAGTAATACTTACTTTTCCCTTTGTCCACAGATCAAGGGTACGCTTTCCCCGCAACGATAACTGCCTATATTGGTGCACTAAAGGCCTAAAAATTGTCGAAATCTGGCAAACTTGGGGTCATCCGAGAGGGCACATGTTCCTGCATCCATTGGTGTAAGTTTCATTTCAACAGTTTCTGTATTTAGGGAAATATACACGAATGAAGGCACTAAATCTTACCGTACTGCTTTCTTTCCGTTTCCAATCATGGATAGAGTACCCTTTCCGCACGAAGACAGCTGCCTATATTGGAGCATAAAAGGACTGAAAAGTGTCCAAATCTCGCAAAACTGGTGCCATTTGATAGGGCACATGCTTCTATCCATTGACATAAGTTTCATATCCATATTTGCCGTTTTTCGGGAAACAGATACGAAAGAATAGAGGGCTTCTTCTAGTAATACTTACTTTTTCCCTTTGTCCACAGATCAAAGGTACGCTTTCCCCTCAACGATAACTGCCTATATTGGTGCTCTCAAAGCCTAAAACTTGTCGAAATCTGGCAAACGAGGGGTCATCCAAAAGGAAACATGTTCCTGCGTCCATTGGTGTCAGTTTCATTTCAACAGTTTCCGTATTTAGGGAAATATACACGAAAGAAGGCACTAAATCTTACCGTACTGCTTTCTTTCCGTTTCCAATCGGTTTCCAATCATGGAGAGAGTACCCTTTCTGCACAAAGACAGCTGCCTATATTTGAGCATAAAAGGCCTGAGAAGCGTTCAAATCTCGCAAATTTGGTGCCATCTGATAGGGCACATGCTTCTGTATCCATTGGCATAAGTTTCATATCCACATTTGCCGTTGTTCGTGAAATAGATACAAAAGAAGAGAGGGCTTCTTATCGTAATGCTTACTTTTTCCCTTTGTCCACAGATCAAAGGTACGCTTTCCCCGCAACGATAACTGCCTATATTAGTGCACTAAAGGCCTGAAAATTGTCGAAATTCTGCAAACTTGGGGTCATCCGAGAGGGCACATGTTTCTGCATCCATTGGTGTAAGTTTCATTTCAACAGCTTCTGTATTTAGGGAAATATACACGAAAGAAAGAACTAAACCTTATCGTTCTGCTTTCTTACCGTTTCCAATCATGGAGAGAGTACGCTTTCCGCACGAAAACAGCTGCCTATATTGGAGCATAAAAGGCCTAAAAAAGTGTCCAAATCTCGCAAACTTGGTGCCATCTGATAGGGCACATGCTTTTCTATCCATTGGCATAAGTTTCAAATCCACATTTGCCGTTTTTCGGGAAACAGATACGAAAGAATAGAGGGCTTCTTCTAGTAATACTTACTTTTTCCCTTTGTCCACAGATCAAAGGTACGCTTTCCCCTCAACGATAACTGCCTATATTGGTGCTCTCAAAGCCTTAAACTTGTCGAAATCTGGCAAACGTGGGGTCATCCAAAAGGAAACATGTTCCTGCGTCCATTGGTTTCAGTTTCATTTCAACAGTTTCCGTATTTAGGGAAATATACACGAAAGCAGGCACTAAATCTTACCGTACTGCTTTCTTTCCGTTTCCAATCGGTTTCCAATCATGGAGAGAGTACCCTTTCTGCACAAAGACAGCTGCCTATATTTGAGCATAAAAGGCCTGAGAAGCGTTCAAATCTCGCAAATTTGGTGCCATCTGATAGGGCACATGCTTCTGTATCCATTGGCATAAGTTTCATATCCACATTTGCCGTTGTTCGTGAAATAGATACAAAAGAAGAGAGGGCTTCTTATCGTAATGCTTACTTTTTCCCTTTGTCCACAGATCAAGGGTTCGCTTTCCCCGCAACGATAACTGCCTATATTGGTGCACTAAAGGCCTAAAAATTGTCGAAATCTTGCAAACTTGGGGTCATCCGAGAGGGCACATGTTCCTGCATCCATTGGTGTAAGTTTCATTTCAACAGTTTCTGTATTTAGGGAAATATACACGAAAGAAGGCACTAAATCTTACCCTACTGCTTTCTTTCCGTTTCCAATCATGGATAGAGTACCCTTTCCGAACGAAGACAGCTGAGAATATTGGAGCATAAAAGGACTGAAAAGTGTCCAAATCTCGCAAAACTGGTGCCATTTGATAGGGCACATGCTCTTCTATCCATTGGCATAAGTTTCATATCCACATTTGCCGTTTTCTCGAGAAATAGATACGAAAGAATAGAGGGCTTCTTATCGTAATGCTTACTTTTTCCCTTTGTCCACAGATCAAAGGTACGCTTTCCCCGCAACGATAGCTGCCTATATTGGTGCACTAAAGGCCTAAAAATTGTCGAAATCTGGCAAACTTGGGGTCATCCGAGAGGGCACATGTTCCTGCATCCATTGGTGTAAGTTTCATTTCAACAGTTTCTGTATTTAGGGAAATATACACGAATGAAGGCACTAAATCTTACCGTACTGCTTTCTTTCCGTTTCCAATCATGGATAGAGTACCCTTTCCGCACGAAGACAGCTGCCTATATTGGAGCATAAAAGGACTGAAAAGTGTCCAAATCTCGCAAAACTGGTGCCATTTGATAGGGCACATGCTTCTATCCATTGACATAAGTTTCATATCCATATTTGCCGTTTTTCGGGAAATACATACGAAAGAATAGAGGGCTTCTTTTAGTAATGCTTACTTTTTCCCTTTGTCCACAGGTCAAGGGTACGCTTTCCTCGCAAAGATAGCTGCCTATATTAGTGCACTAAAGGCCTGAAAATTGTCGAAATTCTGCAAACTTGGGGTCATCCGAGAGGGCACATGTTCCTGCATCCATTGGTGTAAGTTTCATTTCAACAGCTTCTGTATTTAGGGAAATATACACGAAAGAAAGAACTAAACCTTATCGTTCTGCTTTCTTACCGTTTCCAATCATGGAGAGAGTACGCTTTCCGCACGAAAACAGCTGCCTATATTGGAGCATAAAAGGCCTAAAAAAGTGTCCAAATCTCGCAAACTTGGTGCCATCTGATAGGGCACATGCTTTTCTATCCATTGGCATAAGTTTCAAATCCACATTTGCCGTTTTTCGGGAAACAGATACGAAAGAATAGAGGGCTTCTTCTAGTAATACTTACTTTTTCCCTTTGTCCACAGATCAAAGGTACGCTTTCCCCTCAACGATAACTGCCTATATTGGTGCTCTCAAAGCCTAAAACTTGTCGAAATCTGGCAAACGTGGGGTCATCCAAAAGGAAACATGTTCCTGCGTCCATTGGTGTCAGTTTCATTTCAACAGTTTCCGTATTTAGGGAAATATACACGAAAGAAGGCACTAAATCTTACCGTACTGCTTTCTTTCCGTTTCCAATCGGTTTCCAATCATGGAGAGAGTACCCTTTCTGCACAAAGACAGCTGCCTATATTTGAGCATAAAAGGCCTGAGAAGCGTTCAAATCTCGCAAATTTGGTGCCATCTGATAGGGCACATGCTTCTGTATCCATTGGCATAAGTTTCATATCCACATTTGCCGTTGTTCGTGAAATAGATACAAAAGAAGAGAGGGCTTCTTATCGTAATGCTTACTTTTTCCCTTTGTCCACAGATCAAAGGTACGCTTTCCCCGCAACGATAGCTGCCTATATTGGTGCACTAAAGGCCTGAAAATTGTCGAAATCTGGCAAACGTGGGGCCATCCAAGAGGAAATATGTTCCTGCATCCATTGGTGTAAGTTTCATTTCAACAGTTTCTGTATTTAGGGAAAATATACACGAAAGAAGGCACTAAATCTTACCGTACTGCTTTCTTTCCGTTTCCAATCATGGATAGAGTACACTTTCTGCGCAAAGACAGCTGCCTATATTGGAGCATAAAAGGCCTAAAAAAGTGTCCAAATCTCGCAAACTTGGTGCCATCTGATAGGGCACCTGCTCTTCTATCCATTGGCATAAGTTTCATATCCACATTTGCCGTTTTTCGGGAAATACATACGAAAGAATAGAGGGCTTCTTATCGTAATGCTTACTTTTTCCCTTTGTCCACAGATCAAAGGTGTGCTTTCCCCGCAACGATAGCTGCCTATATTGGAGCATAAAAGGCCTGAGAAGTGTCCAAATCTCGCAAATTTGGTGCCATCTGATAGGGCACATGCTTCTGTATCCAGTAGCATAAGTTTCAAATCCAAATTTGCCGTTTTTCGGGAAATAGATACGAAAGAATAGAAGGCTTCTTCTAGTAATACTTACTTTTCCCCTCTGTCCACAGATCAAGGGTACGCTTTCCCGCAATGATAACTTCCTATATTGGTGCTCTAAAAGCCTAAAAATTGTCGAAATCTGGCACATGTGGGGTCATCCAACAGGAAACATGTTCCTGCATCCATTGGTGTAAGTTTCATTTCAACAGTTTCTGTATTTAGGGAAATATACACGAAAGAAGGCACTAAACCTTATCGTATTGCTTTCTTTCCGTTTCCAATCATGGAGAGAGTACGCTTTTCGCACGAAAACAGTGTAAGTTTCATTTAAACAGTTTCTGTATTTAGGGAAAATATACACGAAAGAAGGCACTAAATCTTACCGTACTGCTTTCTTTCCGTTTCCAATCATGGATAGAGTACACTTTCTGCGCAAAGACAGCTGCCTATATTGGAGCATAAAAGGCCTGGAAAGGGTCCAAATCTCGCAAACTTGGTGCCATCTAATAGGGCACGTGCTTCTTTATCCAGTAGCATACGTTTCAAATCCAAATTTGCCGTTGCTCAGGAAATAGATACGAAAGAATAGAGGGCTTCTTCTAGTAATACTTACTTTTTTCCTTTGTCCACAGATCAAAGGTACGCTTTCCCCGCAACGATAACTGCCTATATTGGTGCTCTCAAAGCCTAAAACTTGTCGAAATCTGGCAAACGTGGGGTCATCCAAAAGGAAACATGTTCCTGCGTCCATTGGTGTAAGTTTCATTTTAACAGTTTCCGTATTTAGGGAAATATACACGAAAGAATGCACTAAATCTTACCGTACTGCTTTCCTTTCCGTTTCCAATCATGGATAGAGTACCCTTTCTGCACAAAGACAGCTGCCTATATTTGAGCATAAAAGGCCTGAGAAGTGTCCAAATCTCGCAAACTTGGTGCCATCTGATAGGGCACATGCTTCTGTATCCAGTAGCATAAGTTTCAAATCCACATTTGCCGTTGTTCGTGAAATAGATACGAAAGAAGAGAGGGCTTCTTATCGTAATGCTTACTTTTTCCCTTTGTCCACAGATTCAGGGTACGCTTTCCCCGCAACGATAACTGCCTATATTGGTGCACTAAAGGCATGAGAATTGTCGAAATCTGGCAAACTTGGGGTCATTCGAGAGGGCACCTGTTCTTGCATCTATTGGTGTAAGTTTCATTTCAACAGTTTCTGTATTTAGGGAAATATACACGAATGAAGGCACTAAATCTTACCGTACTGCTTTCTTTTCCGTTTCCAAGCATTGATAGAGTACACTTTCCGCGCAAAGACAGCTGCCTATATTGGAGCATAAAAGGCCTGAAAAGTGTCCAAATCTCGCAAACCTGGTGCCATCTGATAGGGCACCTGCTCTTCTATCCATTGGCATAAGTTTCATATCCACATTTGCCGTTTTTCGGGAAATACATACAAAAGAATAGAGGGCTTCTTATCGTAATGCTTACTTTTTCCCTTTGTCCACAGATCAAAGGTACGCTTTCCCCGCAACGATAGCTGCCTATATTGGTGCACTTAAGGCCTGAAGATTGTCGAAATTCTGGAAACTTGGGGTCATCCGAGAGGGCACCTGTTCTTTCATCTATTGGTGTAAGTTTCATTTAAACAGTTTCTGTATTTAGGGAAATATACACGAAAGAAGGCGCCAAACCTTATCTTACTGCTTTCTTTCCGTTTCCAATCATTTAGAGAGTACGCTTTCTGCACGAAAACAGCTGCCTATATTGGAGCATAAAAGGCCTGAAAAGTGTCCAAATCTCGCAAACTTGGTGCCATCTGATAGGGCACATGCTTCTGTATCCATTGGCATAAGTTTCATATCCACATTTGCCGTTTTTCGGGAAATAGATACGAGAGAATAGAGGGCTTCTTTTAGTAATGCTTACTTTTTCCCTTTGTCCACAGGTCAAGGGTACGCTTTCCTCGCAAAGATAGCTGCCTATATTGGTGCACTAAAGGCCTGAAAATTGTCGAAATTCTGCAAACTTGGGGTCATCCGAGAGGGCACATGTTCCTGCATCCATTGGTGTAAGTTTCATTTCAACAGTTTCTGTATTTAGGGAAATATACACGAAAGAAGGCACTAAATCTTACCGTACGGCTTTCTTTTCCGTTTCCAAGCATGGAGATGGTACCCTTTCCACAGAAAGACAGCTGCCTATATTGGAGCATAAAAGGCCTGAGAAGTGTCCAAATCTCGCAAATTTGGTGCCATCTGATAGGGCACATACTTCTGTATCCATTGGCATAAGTTTCATATCCACATTTGCCGTTGTTCGTGAAATAGATACAAAAGAAGAGAGGGCTTCTTATCGTAATGCTTACTTTTTCCCTTTGTCCACAGATCCAAGGGTACGCTTTCCGCGCAACGATAACTGCCTATATTGGTGCACTAAAGGCCTAAAACTTGTCGAAATCTGGCAAACGTGGGGTCATCCAACAGGGCACATGTTCCAGCATCCATTGGTGTAAGTTTCATTTCAACAGTTTCTGTATTTAGGGAAATATACACGAAAGAAGGCACTAAATCTTACCGTACGGCTTTCTTTTCCGTTTCCAAGCATGGAGATGGTACCCTTTCCGCACAAAAAAACAGCTGCCTATATTGGAGCATAAAAGGCCTGAGAAGTGTCCAAGTCTCGCAAATTTCGTGCCATCTGATAGGGCACATGCTCTTCTATCCCATGGCATAAGTTTTATATCCACATTTGCCGTTTTTCGGGAAATACATACGAAAGAATAGAGGGCTTCTTTTAGTAATGCTTACTTTTTCCCTTTGTCCACAGGTCAAGGGTACGCATTCCTCGCAAAGATAGCTGCCTATATTAGTGCACTAAAGGCCTAAAAATTGTCGACATCTGGCAAACTTGGGGTCATTCGAGAGGGCACATGTTCCTGCATCCATTGGTGTAAGTTTCATTTCAACAGTTTCTGTATTTAGGGAAATATACACGAAAGAAGGCACTAAATCTTACCGTACGGCTTTCTTTTCCGTTTCCAAGCATGGAGATGGTACCCTTTCCGCACAAAAAAACAGCTGCCTATATTGGAGCATAAAAGGCCTGAGAAGTGTCCAAGTCTCGCAAATTTCGTGCCATCTGATAGGGCACATGCTCTTCTATCCCATGGCATAAGTTTTATATCCACATTTGCCGTTTTTCGGGAAATACATACGAAAGAATAGAGGGCTTCTTTTAGTAATGCTTACTTTTTCCCTTTGTCCACAGGTCAAGGGTACGCATTCCTCGCAAAGATAGCTGCCTATATTAGTGCACTAAAGGCCTAAAAATTGTCGACATCTGGCAAACTTGGGGTCATTCGAGAGGGCACCTGTTCTTGCATCCATTGGTGTGAATTTCATTTCAACAGTTTCTGTATTTAGGGAAATATACACGAATGCAGGCACTAAATCTTACCGTACTGCTTTCTTTTTCCGTTTTCAAGCAAGTATAGAGTACAATTTCCGCACAAAGTAAGCTGCCTATATTGGAGCATAAAAGGCCTGAAAAGTGTCCAAAACTCGCACACTTGGTGCCATCTGATAGGGCACATGCTTCTGTATCCCGTGGCATAAGTTTCATATCCAAATTTGCCGTTGCTCGGGAAAATAAATTCGAAAGAATAGAGGGCTTCGTTTAATAATGCTTACTTTTTCCCTTTGTCCACAGGTCTAGGGTACGCTTTCCCAGCAAAGACAGCTGCCTATATTGGAGCATAAAAGGCCTGGAAAGGGTCCAAATCTCGCAAACTTGGTGCCATCTAATAGGGCACATGCTTCTTTATCCAGTAGCATACGTTTCAAATCCAAATTTGCCGTTGTTAGTGAAATAGATACGAAAGAAAAGAGGGCTTCTTCTAGTATTACTTACTTTTTCCCTTTGTCCACAGATCAAGGGTACGCTTTCCCCGCAACAATAACTGCTTATATTGGTGCTCTAAAAGCCTAAAAATTGTCGAAATCTGGCAAACGTGGGGTCATCCAAGAGGAAACATGTTCCTGCGTCCATTGGTGTAAGTTTCATTTCAACAGTTTCTGTATTTAGGGAAATATACACGAATGCAGGCACTAAATCTTACCCTACTGCTTTCTTTCCGTTTCCAATCATGGAGACAGTACCCTTTCTGCACAAAGACAGCTGCCTATATTGGAGCATAAAAGGCCTGAGAAGTGTCCAAATCTCGTAAATTTGGTGCCATCTGATAGGGCACATGTTTCTGTATCCATTGGCATAAGTTTCATATCCACATTTGCCGTTGTTCGCGAAATAGATACAAAAGAAAAGAGGGCTTCTTATCGTAATGCTTACTTTTTCCCTTTGTCCACAGATCAAGGGTTCGCTTTCCCCGCAACGATAACTGCCTATATTGGTGCACTAAAGGCCTAAAAATTGTCGAAATCTTGCAAACTTGGGGTCATCCGAGAGGGCACATGTTCCTGCATCCATTGCTGTGAGTTTCATTTCAACAGTTTCTGTATTTAGGGAAATATACACGAAAAAAGGCACTAAATCTTACCGTACTGCTTTCTTTTCGTTTCCAATCATGGATAGAGTACACTTTCTGCGCAAAGACAGCTGCCTATATTGGAGCATAAAAGGCCTGAAAAGTGTCCAAATCTCGCAAACCTGGTGCCATCTGATAGGGCACATGCTCTTCTATCCATTGGCATAAGTTTCATATCCACATTTGCCGTTGTTCGTGAAATAGATACGAAAGAAGAGAGGGCTTCTTATCGTAATGCTTACTTTTTCCCTTTGTCCACAGATCCAAGGGTACGCTTTCCGCGCAACGATAACTGCCTATATTGGTGCACTAAAGGCCTAAAAATTGTCGAAATCTGGCAAACGTGGGGTCATCCAACAGGGCACATGTTTCTGCATCCATTGGTGTAAGTTTCATTTCAACAGTTTCTGTATTTAGGGAAATATACACCAATGAAAGCACTAAATCTTATCGTACTGCTTTCTTTTCCGTTTCCAATCGTGAAATCATGCGCACACTTTCCGCACAAAGACAGCTGCCTATATTGGAGCTTAAAAGGCCTGAAAAGTGTCCAAATCTCGCAAACTTGGTGCCATCTGATAGGGCACATGCTTCTGTATCCAGTGGCATAAGTTTCATATCCAAATTTGCCGTTGCTCGGGAAATACATACGAAAGAATAGAGGGCTTCTTCTAGTAATGCTTACTTTTTCCCTTTGTCCACAGATCAAAGGTACGCTTTCCCCGCAACGATAGCTGCCTATATTGGTGCACTAAAGGCCTGAAGATTGTCGAAATTCTGCAAACTTAGGACATCCAAGAGGGCACATGTTCCTGCATCCATTGGTGTAAGTTTCATTTCAACAGTTTCTGTATTATCTGGCAAACGTGGGGTCATCCAACAGGGAACATGTTCCTGCATCCATTGGTGTAAGTTTCATTTCAACAGTTTCTGTATTATCTGGCAAACGTGGGGTCATCCAACAGGGAACATGTTCCTGCATCCATTGGTGTAAGTTTCATTTCAACAGTTTCTGTATTTAGGGAAATATACACGAAAGAAGGCACTAAATCTTACCGTACTGCTTTCTTTCCGTTTCCAATCATGGATAGAGTACCCTTTCCGCACGAAGACAGCTGCCTATATTGGAGCATAAAAGGACTGAAAAGTGTCCAAATCTCGCAAAACTGGTGCCATCTGATAGGGCACATGCTCTTCTATCCATTGGCATAAGTTTCATATCCAAATTCGCAGTTGCTCGGGAAATACATACGAAAGAAGAGAGGGCTTCTTCTAGTAATGCTTACTTTTTCCCTTTGTCCACAGATCAAAGGTACGCTTTCCCCGCAACGATAACTGCCTATATTGGTGCACTAAAGGCCTAAAAATTGTCGAAATCTTGCAAACTTGGGGTCATCCGAAAGGGGACATGTTCCTGCATCCATTGGTGTAAGTTTCATTTCAACAGTTTCTGTATTTAGGGAAATATACACGAATGAAGGCACTAAATCTTACCGTACTGCTTTCTTTCCGTTTCCAATCATGGATAGAGTACCCTTTCCGCACGAAGACAGCTGCCTATATTGGAGCATAAAAGGACTGAAAAGTGTCCAAATCTCGCAAAACTGGTGCCATTTGATAGGGCACATGCTTCTGTATCCAGTAGCATAAGTTTCAAATCCACATTTGCCGTTTTTCGGGAAACAGATACGAAAGAATAGAGGGCTTCTTCTAGTAATACTTACCTTTCCCCTCTGTCCACAGATCAAAGGTACGCTTTCCCCGCAACGATAACTGCCTATATTGGTGCTCTCAAAGCCTAAAACTTGTCGAAATCTGGCAAACGTGGGGTCATCCAAGAGGAAACATGTTCCTGCATCCATTGGTGTAAGTTTCATTTCAACAGTTTCTGTATTTAGGGAAATATACACGAAAGAAGGCACTAAACCTTATCGTATTGCTTTCTTTCCGTTTCCAATCGGTTTCCAATCATGGAGAGAGTACCCTTTCTGCACAAAGACAGCTGCCTATATTGGAGCATAAAAGCCCTGAGAAGTGTTCAAATCTCGCAAATTTGGTGCCATCTGATAGGGCACATGCTTCTGTATCCATTGGCATAAGTTTCATATCCACATTTGCCGTTGTTCGTGAAATAGATACGAAAGAAGAGAGGGCTTCTTATCGTAATGCTTACTTTTTCCCTTTGTCCACAGATCAAAGGTACGCTTTCCCCGCAACGATAGCTGCCTATATTGGTGCACTAAAGGCCTGAAAATTGTCGAAATCTGGCAAACGTGGGGCCATCCAAGAGGAAATATGTTCCTGCATCCATTGGTGTAAGTTTCATTTCAACAGTTTCTGTATTTAGGGAAAATATACACGAAAGAAGGCACTAAATCTTACCGTACTGCTTTCTTTCCGTTTCCAATCATGGATAGAGTACACTTTCTGCGCAAAGACAGCTGCCTATATTGGAGCATAAAAGGCCTGAAAAGTGTCCCAATCTCGCAAACCTGGTGCCATCTGATAGGGCACCTGCTCTTCTATCCATTGGCATAAGTTTCATATCCACATTTGCCGTTTTTCGGGAAATACATACGAAAGAATAGAGGGCTTCTTATCGTAATGCTTACTTTTTCCCTTTGTCCACAGATCAAAGGTGTGCTTTCCCCGCAACGATAGCTGCCTATATTGGTGCACTTAAGGCCTGAAAAGTGTCCAAATCTCGCAAACTTGGTGCCATCTGATAGGGCACATGCTTCTGTATCCAGTAGCATAAGTTTCAAATCCACATTTGCCGTTTTTCGGGAAATAGATACGAACGAATAGAAGGCTTCTTCTAGTAATACTTACTTTTCCCCTTTGTCCACAGATCAAGGGTACGCTTTCCCGCAATGATAACTGCCTATATTGGTGCTCTAAAAGCCTAAAAATTGTCGAAATCTGGCAAACGTGGGGTCATCCAAGAGGAAACATGTTCCTGCATCCATTGGTGTAAGTTTCATTTCAACAGTTTCTGTATTTAGGGAAATATACACGAAAGAAGGCACTAAACCTTATCGTATTGCTTTCTTTCCGTTTCCAATCATGGAGAGAGTACGCTTTTCGCACGAAAACAGTGTAAGTTTCATTTCAACAGTTTCCGTATTTAGGGAAATATACACGAATGAAGGCACTAAATCTTACCGTACTGCTTTCTTTTCCGTTTCCAAGCATTGATAGAGTACACTTTCCGCGCAAAGACAGCTGCCTATATTGGAGCATAAAAGGCCTGAAAAGTGTCCAAATCTCGCAAACTTGGTGCCATCTGATAGGGCACATGCTTCTGTATCCAGTAGCATAAGTTTCAAATCCACATTTGCCGTTTTTCGGGAAACAGATACGAAAGAATAGAGGGCTTCTTCTAGTAATACTTACTTTTTCCCTTTGTCCACAGATCAAGGGTACGCTTTCCCCGCAACGATAACTGCCTATATTGGTGCTCTCAAAGCCTAAAACTTGTCGAAATCTGGCAAACGTGGGGTCATCCAAAAGGAAACATGTTCCTGCGTCCATTGGTGTCAGTTTCATTTCAACAGTTTCCGTATTTAGGGAAATATACACGAAAGAAGGCACTAAATCTTACCGTACTGCTTTCTTTTCCGTTTCCAATCATGGAGAGAGTACCCTTTCTGCACAAAGACAGCTGCCTATATTTGAGCATAAAAGGCCTGAGAAGTGTTCAAATCTCGCAAACCTGGTGCCATCTGATAGGGCACATGCTTCTGTATCCAGTAGCATAAGTTTCAAATCCACATTTGCCGTTGTTCGTGAAATAGATACAAAAGAAGAGAGGGCTTCTTCTAGTAATACTTACTTTTTCCCTTTGTCCACAGATCAAAGGTACGCTTTCCCCGCAACGATAGCTGCCTATAGTGGTGCACTAAAGGCCTGAGAATTGTCGAAATCTGGCCAACTTTGGGTCATCCGAGAGGGCACCTGTTCTTTCATCTATTGGTGTAAGTTTCATTTAAACAGTTTCTGTATTTAGGGAAATATACACGAATGAAGGCACTAAATCTTACCGTACTGCTTTCTTTTCCGTTTCCAAGCATGGATAGAGTACACTTTCCGCGCAAAGACAGCTGCCTATATTGGAGCATAAAAGGCCTGAAAAGTGTCCAAATCTCGCAAACCTGGTGCCATCTGATAGGGCACCTGCTCTTCTATCCATTGGCATAAGTTTCATATCCACATTTGCCGTTTTTCGGGAAATACATACAAAAGAATAGAGGGCTTCTTATCGTAATGCTTACTTTTTCCCTTTGTCCACAGATCAAAGGTACGCTTTCCCCGCAACGATAGCTGCCTATATTGGTGCACTTAAGGCCTGAAGATTGTCGAAATTCTGGAAACTTGGGGTCATCCGAGAGGGCACCTGTTCTTGCATCTATTGGTGTAAGTTTCATTTCAACAGTTTCGGTATTTAGGGAAATATACACGAAAGAACGAACTAAACCTTATCTTACTGCTTTCTTTCCGTTTCCAATCATGGAGAGAGTACGCTTTCCGCACGAAAACAGCTGCCTATATTGGAGCATAAAAGGCCTGAAAAGTGTCCAAATCTCGCAAACCTGGTGCCATCTGATAGGGTACATGCTCTTCTATCCATTGGCATAAGTTTCAAATCCACATTTGCCGTTTTTCGGGAAAAACATACGAAAGAATAGAGGGCTTCTTTTACTAATGCTTACTTTTTCCCTTTGTCCACAGGTCAAGGGTACGCTTTCCTCGCAAAGATAGCTGCCTATATTGGTGCACTAAAGGCCTGAAAATTATCGAAATTCTGCAAACTTGGGGTCATCCGAGAGGGCACATGTTCCTCCATCCATTGGTGTAAGATTCATTTCAACAGTTTCTGTATTTAGGGAAATATACACGAAAGAAGGCACTAAATCTTACCGTACGGCTTTCTTTTCCGTTTCCAAGCATGGAGATGGTACCCTTTCCACAGAAAGACAGCTGCCTATATTGGAGCATAAAAGGCCTGAGAAGTGTCCAAATCTCGCAAACTTGGTGCCATCTGATAGGGCACATGCTGCTGTATCCATTGGCATAAGTTTCATATCCACATTTGCCGTTGTTCGTGAAATAGATACAAAAGAAGAGAGGGCTTCTTATCGTAATGCTTACTTTTTCCCTTTGTCCACAGATCCAAGGGTACGCTTTCCGCGCAACGATAACTGCCTATATTGGTGCACTAAAGGCCTAAAACTTGTCGAAATCTGGCAAACGTGGGGTCATCCAACAGGGCACATGTTCCAGCATCCATTGGTGTAAGTTTCATTTCAACAGTTTCGGTATTTAGGGAAATATACACGAAAGAAGGCACTAAATCTTACCGTACGGCTTTCTTTTCCGTTTCCAAGCATGGAGATGGTACCCTTTCCGCACAAAAAAACAGCTGCCTATATTGGAGCATAAAAGGCCTGAGAAGTGTCCAAGTCTCGCAAATTTCGTGCCATCTGATAGGGCACATGCTCTTCTATCCCATGGCATAAGTTTTATATCCACATTTGCCGTTTTTCGGGAAATACATACGAAAGAATAGAGGGCTTCTTTTAGTAATGCTTACTTTTTCTCTTTGTCCACAGGTCAAGGGTACGCATTCCTCGCAAAGATAGCTGCCTATATTAGTGCACTAAAGGCCTAAAAATTGTCGACATCTGGCAAACTTGGGGTCATTCGAGAGGGCACATGTTCCAGCATCCATTGGTGTAAGTTTCATTTCAACAGTTTCTGTATTTAGGGAAATATACACGAAAGAAGGCACTAAATCTTACCGTACGGCTTTCTTTTCCGTTTCCAAGCATGGAGATGGTACCCTTTCCGCACAAAAAAACAGCTGCTTATATTGGAGCATAAAAGGCCTGAAAAGTGTCCAAATCTCGCAAACCTGGTGCCATCTGATAGGGCACATGCTCTTCTATCCATTGGCATAAGTTTCATATCCACATTTGCCGTTGTTCGTGAAATAGATACGAAAGAAGAGAGGGCTTCTTATCGTAATGCTTACTTTTTCCCTTTGTCCACAGATCAAAGGTACGCATTCCTTGCAAAGATAGCTGCCTATATCAGTGCACTAAAGGCCTAAAAATTGTCGACATCTGGCAAACTTGGGGTCATTCGAGAGGGCACATGTTCTTGCATCTATTGGTGTGAATTTCATTTCAACAGTTTCTGTATTTAGGGAAGTATACACGAATGCAGGCACTAAATCTTACCGTACTGCTTTCTTTTTCCGTTTCCAAGCATGTATAGAGTACAATTTCCGCACAAAGTAAGCTGCCTATATTGGAGCATAAAAGGCCTGAAAAGTGTCCAAAACTCGCAAACTTGGTGCCATCTGATAGGGCACACGCTTCTGTATCCCGTGGCATAAGTTTCATATCCAAATTTGCCGTTGCTCGGAAAATAAATTCGAAAGAATAGAGGGCTTCGTTTAATAATGCTTACTTTTTCACTTTGTCCGCAGGTCTAGGGTACACTTTCCCCGCAAAGACAGCTGCCTATATTGGAGCATAAAAGGCCTGAAAAGTGTCCAAATCTCGCAAACTTGGTGCCATCTGATAGGGCACATGCTTCTGTATCCATTGGCATAAGTTTCATATCCACATATGCCGTTGTTAGTGAAATAGATGCGAAAGAAGAGAGGGCTTCTTCTAGTAATACTTACTTTTTCCCTTTGTCCACAGATCAAGGGTACGCTTTCCCCGCAACAATAACTGCTTATATTGGTGCTCTAAAAGCCTAAAAATTGTCGAAATCTGGCAAACGTGGGGTCATCCAAGAGGAAACATGTTCCTGCGTCCATTGGTGTAAGTTTCATTTCAACAGTTTCTGTATTTAGGGAAATATACACGAAAGAAGGCACTAAATCTTACCGTACTGCTTTCTTTTCCGTTTCCAATCATGGAGACAGTACCCTTTCTGCACAAAGACAGCTGCCCATATTGGAGCATAAAAGACCTGAGAAGTGTCCAAATCTCGCAAATTTGGTGCCATCTGATAGGGCACATGTTTCTGTATCCATTGGCATAAGTTTCAAATCCACATTTGCCGTTTTTCGGGAAACAGATACGAAAGAATAGAGGGCTTCTTATCGTAATGCTTACTTTTTCCCTTTGTCCACAGATCAAGGGTTCGCTTTCCCCGCAACGATAACTGCCTATATTGGTGCACTAAAGGCCTAAAAATTGTCGAAATCTTGCAAACTTGGGGTCATCCGAGAGGGCACATGTTCCTGCATCCATTGCTGTGAGTTTCATTTCAACAGTTTCGGTATTTAGGGAAATATACACGAAAAAAGGCACTAAATCTTACCGTACTGCTTTCTTTTCGTTTCCAATCATGGATAGAGTACACTTTCTGCGCAAAGACAGCTGCTTATATTGGAGCATAAAAGGCCTGAAAAGTGTCCAAATCTCGCAAACCTGGTGCCATCTGATAGGGCACATGCTCTTCTATCCATTGGCATAAGTTTCATATCCACATTTGCCGTTGTTCGTGAAATAGATACGAAAGAAGAGAGGGCTTCTTATCGTAATGCTTACTTTTTCCCTTTGTCCACAGATCCAAGGGTACGCTTCCCGCGCAACGATAACTGCCTATATTGGTGCACTAAAGGCCTAAAAATTGTCGAAATCTGGCAAACGTGGGGTCATCCAACAGGGCACATGTTCCTGCATCCATTGGTGTAAGTTTCATTTCAACAGTTTTTGTATTTAGGGAAATATACACGAAAGAAGGCACTAAATCTTATCGTACTGCTTTCTTTTCCGTTTCTAATGATGGAATCATGCGCACACTTTCCGCACAAAGACAGCTGCCTATATTGGAGCTTAAAAGGCCTGAAAAGTGTCCAAATCTCGAAAACTTGGTGCCATCTGATAGGGCACATGCTTCTGTATCCATTGGCATAAGTTTTATATCCAAATTTGCCGTTGTTCGTGAAATAGATACGAAAGAATAGAGGGCTTCTTCTAGTAATGCTTACTTTTTCCCTTTGTCCACGGATCAAAGGTACGCTTTCCCCGCAACGATAGCTGCCTATATTGGTGCACTAAAGGCCTGAAGATTGTCGAAATTCTGCAAACTTAGGACATCCAAGAGGGCACATGTTCCTGCATCCATTGGTGTAAGTTTCATTTCAACAGTTTCTGTATTATCTGGCAAACGTGGGGTCATCCAACAGGGAACATGTTCCTGCATCCATTGGTGTAAGTTTCATTTCAACAGTTTCTGTATTTAGGGAAATATACACGAAAGAAGGCACTAAATCTTACCGTACTGCTTTCTTTCCGTTTCCAATCATGGATAGAGTACCCTTTCCGCACGAAAACAGCTGCCTATATTGGAGCATAAAAGGCCTGAAAAGTGTCCAAATCTCGCAAATTTGGTTCCATCTGATAGGGCACATGCTTCTGTATCCATTGGCATAAGTTTCATATCCACATTTGCCGTTGTTCGTGAAATAGATACGAAAGAAAAGAGGGCTTCTTATCGTAATGCTTACTTTTTCCCTTTGTCCACAGATCCAGGGTACGCTTTCCCCGCAACCATAACTGCCTATATTGGTGCATTAAAAGCCTAAAAATTGTCGAAATCTGGCAAACCTCGGGTCATCCGAGAGGGCACATGTTTCTGCATCCATTGGTGTAAGTTTCATTTTAACAGTTTCTGTATTTAGGGAAATATACACAAAAGAAGGCACTAAATCTTATCGTACTGCTTTCTTTCCCGTTTCCAAGCATGGAGATAGTACCCCTTCCGCAAAAAGACAACTCTCCTATATTGGAGCATAAAAGGCCTGAAAAGTGTCCAAATCTCGCAAACTTGGTGGCATCTGATAGGGCACATTCTTCTGTATCCAGTGGCATAAGTTTCATATCCAAATTTGGCGTTTTTCGAGAAATACATACGAAAGAATAGAGGGCTTCTTCTAGTAATGCTTACTTTTTCCCTTTGTCCACAGGTCAATGGTACGCTTTCCTCTCAAAGATAGCTGCCTATATTGGTGCACTAAAAGCCTGAAAATTATCGAAATCTGGAAACTTTGGATCATCCGAGAGGGAACATGTTCCTGCATCCATTGGTGTAAGTTTCATTTCACCAGTTTCTGTATATAGGGAAATGTACACGAAAGAAGGCACTAAATCTTATCGTACTGCTTTCTTTTCCGTTTCCAAGCATGGAGATAGTACCCCTGCCGAAAAAAGACAACTGCCTATATTGGAGCATAAAAGGCCTGAGGTGTCCAAATCTCGCAAACTTGGTGCCATCTGATAGGGCACATGCTCCTGTATCCATTGGCATACGTTTCATATCCACATTTGCCGTTGTGCGTGAAATACATACGAAAGAATAGAGGGCTTCTTATCGTAATGCTTACTTTTTCCATTTGTCCACAGGTCAAAGGTCCGCTTTCCCCGCAACGATAGCTGCCTATATTGGTGCACTAAAAGCCTGAAAAATATTTAAATCTGCCAAAATGGGGGTCATCCAAGATGGGACATGTTCCTGCATCCATTGAGGTAAGTTTCATTTTAACAGTTTCTGTATTTAGGGAAATATACACAAAAGAAGGCACTAAATCTTATCGTACTGCTTTCTTTCCCGTTTCCAAGCATGGAGAGAGTACACTTTCCGCGCTAAGACAGCTGCCTATATTGGAGCATAAAAGGCCTGAAAACTGTCCACATCTTGCAAACTTGGTGCCATTTGATAGGGCACATGTTCTTGTATCCATTGGTGTAAGTTTCGTTTCAACAGTTTCTGTATTTAGGGAAATATACACAAAAGAAGGCACTTAATCTTATCGTACTGCTTTCTTTTCCGTTTCCAAGCATGGAGATAGTACCCCTTCTGCAAAAAGACAACTCTCCTATATTGGAGCATAAAAGGCCTGAAAACTGTCCAAATCTCGCAAACCTGGTGCCATCTGATAGGGCACATGCTTCTGTATCCAGTGGCATAAGTTTCATATCCAAATTTGCCGTTGTTCGGGAAATAGACACTAAAGAAGAGAGGGCTTCTTATCGTAATGCTTACTTTTTCCCTTTGTCCACAGATCAATGGTACGGTTTCCCCTCAACGATAACTGCCTATATTGGTGCACTAAAGGCCTAAAAATTGTCATAATCTGGCAAACTTGGGGTCATCCGAGAGGGAACATATTCCTGCATCCATTGGTGTAAGTTTCATTTTAACAGTTTCTGTATTTAGGGAAATATACACGAAAGAAGGCACTAAACATTATCGTACTGCTTTCTTTCCGTTTCCAATCATGGAGAGAGTACCCTTTCCGCACGAAAACAGCTGCCTATATTGGAGCATAAAAGGCCTAAAAAATGTCCAAATCTCGCAAACTTGGTGCCATCTGATAGGGCACATGCTGTTTTATCCATTTGCATAGGTTTTATATCAAAATTCGCCGTTTTTTGGGAAATACATACGAAAGAATAGAGGGCTTCTTTTAGTAATGCTTACTTTTTCCCTTTGTCCACAGGTCTAGGGTACGCTTTCCTTGCAAAGATAGCTGCCTATATTAGTGCACTAAAGGCCTGAAAATTGTTGACATTTCGTAAACTTGGGGTCATAGGAGAGGGCACATATTCCTGCATCCATTGGTGTAAGTTTCATATCCACATTTGCCGTTGCTCGGGAAAATACATACGAAAGATTAGAGGGCTTCTTTTAGTAATGCTTACTTTTGCCCTTTGTCCACAGGTCAAGGGTACGCTTTCCTCGGAAAGATAGCTGCCTATATTGGTGCACTAAAGGCCTGGGATTGTCGAAATTTGGCAAAGTTGGGGTCATCGGAGAGGGCACATATTCCTGCAGTAGATTCAACCGTGTCTTTGCAAAAGAAACAATTGACGTTGATTTTGTTTTTTTAACATTTTTGTTTTATAGTTTTGTTTTATAGTTTTCTTTTCTATATAAGGAAATTAAATATTTTTTTTTCAATTTCAAGCGACAAGTTAATCATTGGGAATTAATATTTCCTTTGGTTTATAAACTTGTTTTCCGTCTTTGGTTATTATCACCAAGCAAATGTGATACTTTTGGTTTTGCACGTCCAGCTTTGCTTGCTCGTTTCGTTTCGTAACCGTTGGTGGTTAACCATGCCGCGTGAACAGCAACTAATTTATCGTATTCAAATTTAGTGGCAAAAGTTGGGCCCATTTTACTTTTAGAGAAATGTTGGGATTTTTTTTGTTTTTTTTCGGTATTGGCCCCAACTTTTGTGTGACGTCGTCGTCGTTGAGCGGAAAGTCCCTTTTTAGGTTGAGAAAGTCCCTTTTAGACCGGAAGTCAAGTGGTAAGGGGGAAGTCCCTTTTAGACCGGAAGTCACGTGGTCTGGGGGAAAGTCCCTTTTAGTCCGGAAATCACATGGGAAGGGGGGAAAGGAGGGGGATGCTCTTGAATCAGCCCTTGCTTACTACTACTAATCTGCACCCTATATAGGGCGCATGGCATGGTGCAAAACAAGATGGCGGGAAAAAGTGAAACGGGTTTTACTTGCAGTACATGGTAATAATAAATCCTCTCCCTCCTAGTCCTCAGTCTGGTTACAAACAATTCTAACGGTATGGCTGTTCTTACATTCTATAAATACTTATTCCAGCTTGCAATAAGTTGAAGAACAACTTAAAGAATCGTTACAATGACAATTCTACATGCACCTGACATGGGCAGTGGGCACTGCCATGGTGTAGGGCCGTACATCACGGCTCTCTTTTGAAATCCGAATTTTAACTGTCGCCATGCAGGTAGTACAGCCCTACTTGTATGGAATCTTAGTACAGATTGTCGGGAACTTTGAACACATTTTTTGTTCAAAATAAAAACAGCCAGGCAATTTTGCTTACACCAGTCGACTTCTCAGAGTTTACTATCTGACTATACCAATAAAATTCCCAAGACAAAAAGTATCGCATTCGTCTTTGCAGGGTATTTGCCCATAGGTCATGTCGCTTTGGGGAGCCGACCCGGTTCGTCTCTCTACCGTCTTCACTTAGACCTTTTTCCCCATCACCATGCTGGATCTGTGAGTCTCTTGACCTAGCGAAGGACTACCAAGGATTTGGAGCTGCACCCATGTCCAATGGTCAAGTTGGATCAAGCAAGATCAAGATCACAGCTAAGCCTGGTTTAGTTTTTTTTTTGTTGTTGTTAATTTCTTGATTGTATAAGGGATTGCATTTTTCTGTATAAGTCATTTTGGTTCCTTTTCCAGTTATTGATTGGATTGCTTTGAATCCTGTGTTTTGATTTAAGTGTATGTTTTAAATTGCCTGTCCATCCATTGTTGGTATTTCTTGTATATCGCCATGTACTTTGAGTGATTGTATTTGTAGTGTATTCTAGCAATAAGATTATTTGTGGATCAACATAAGAAGCTGTCCGTTTGGATTCTTTCGAGCAGATTTTCCTTGTAAAACAAATTATCGGACCGGCACAGGTCTCGACCATGACAATCGAGAGCCAACCTGTGACACAGAAAATGGAGGCACCGCCCGGATGAAAAAGAAGGCATCTTTTAAACCCAGCCGGTAATGTATGCTGACGATGTCAGTTGCCATTTTGAACAAATACGCACGATACAATTTTCATCATAAACTTGTCGAATTGAACTTGGTGGATTTATTCCAATATGTCATATTAATTTATTTTGCAGAAGCCTCAATTGAAGGCCACCAGGCGCGGCACATTAGCAGAATCAGTCGAGTTTTGCTATTGTACAACACAAATGCAACGAGTTTTGTGGTGCAGTATGTACGTACGTGTGTATTGGCTTATAGTTTTACTGAAAATTCTTGTCATTATTTCATTTTGTAAATGCAAGCAGATTTGGGGCCAAATTACAGCAGCAACTGGCCCGGAAAGTCCCGAAGGTTGCACCAGAGAGCATCTAGAATCCAAAATTTCCCAGGGCCCTACAGCGGGCCCCGACAACCCCCCCCCCGCGGCTTCGGCAAAAATTGATCACCTAAGGATGGAAAAGTTCGTTTTGTATTCAAGGGAAAAAAATAAAAATTGATTAATTTTAAGCAGGATCGTGCCGCAACTGTGTCCAAGTCACCGACCTACCACGCCAGCATCTATTTTTTTTCCCAGGTACATTGTAATCCTGCGCGTGCAGGGCTATTTCATTATTGTTCATTTTGTTTCTATATGTTTCTTAGAATTTGAACTTGAGGTTTAAAAAAAAGTATTCGCGTAGTGGTGGGTGGTTGCAATTGGGTGCAGACTCGAATACCGTCTGCACAAGTTCGACTTGCCACTGCGGGAATACCCTCCCAATAGTTATGAAGTTGCAGGCAAAGTGCTGGAAGCACAAAAACGTAGTAGTTTACAGGGTGAGTTTGGTTCATGGTTCAGAGATCGAGACATGGTTTACGGGCAAAAATCCTGCCACAGTGATAGTCTCACGCTTACGTCCTGTTGCTATACACTTCGTATGTGTCAGATTGCGACCACAGTGCAGGAAAAAATTAAATGAAAACCGCTAGATCAGTTTTTCAAGGGAGTTCTTGCCAACACTTAGTTTGTATTTCATGCGATTGCATATTGTATAAAGTATATAAAGTACATCTGAAAATGAAATGAAAATACTTTTTAACCGTAAATGATACCTGTTCTGAATTTTGTCAAAGACTCTCTTGTCAGGGAACCAGACTCAAAAAGACGAAAAGGGATTTCCCCAGAATTTCCCAATTTTTTTCTTTATTTAGCGCGAATTTTAAAACCCAACGTGTAGTTCGGGATAATTTATCCTTCGATATTTATTACTAATTTATGCACCGAATGCAAGTGGAAATTGTTGCATTTTCATAGGCATATTGTTCAATTTTGTTAAGTAATTTTCTTCTAAAACAGTGAGCTCTTCGCGTAGATCAGCCTAACACCGTGTATGTGTTATCATGAAAAAAGATAAGTGGTTGGCCTGAGGTCAAATTCAGTCACGCACACGTACTTGGAACGCATACTGTGCGTGGGCAATACCTTTCGACGATGCCGGAATTCTCGTCGACAACCAATGAATCAGTTGTATATCATAAGTATAATAATAAGCATTTAGTTTTGGCATGAGCATGATGAAGGTGCATAGAGGGGAAGTTCTGCGACATTTCGTTGTGTAATCGGAGACGTTTATCGCCGGTTACGACACTCAATTGACAGTGAAAAACTCATCAGCACTCGCACTCAGTCCCATTATCTGGTATGGGCCACGTGAGTACAATCATGGAGGTAGGAAATCTCCATGGTACAATTTAGGACTTTTTCCTGCGAGTCAGTGGGCCTGCTGTTTAGAGTCATGCTATGTAGCGGCAACGAGCATTAACAAAGCGTCAACAAGTTGCGCAAAGATTTTTTTATTTATATATGGCACTTTTCGCTAAATCTTTTCTTACGAGCATAACCGGGAATCAGTATCTGACAGCGTATAACACTCAGTGTTCCTTAGCTTTAGTATTCTATTTTTGTTGTAATGACCAGAATGAGGAAACAAAGTCCATCAATTGTTACAAACATTTTGACCTTGAACATCTGTTCTGCAGACCTATTCCTAACACTGTAGTAGTTTAGGTAAATTTTGAAAATAGTCAGATATTGGCAAACCTGCCGCTCATTCGGGTCACACCATTAATGTTTTAAATCTGGTTACTCAACCTAGCCATTGTGATGTACAGATTCATCAAGATTCATCATCCAGAAGGAACCAGACTACCAGTACATTCACTGTTTTGTCTGCTCACACCTCTTTATTGAATGCTCACGCTTCTCCGTTGTGTCATGTATGTTGCCATTTTTCCACCGTAATTTCCTTCAAAAACCAATTCCCTGTCCTCTTTTCACTAACACAATCTTTTTGACATGAAGGAGAATATAGATACATGTACATGCACCGTACATGTACATTTAAGTTATTTCATAAAAGTAGACTTTGTTTCCATATTATACACAAAGGAAAAGGATGCAAAAGATAAGGAACACAGTGTGCTTTTTCTTCATGTACCTGTACATGTATGTCTAGACTGTTTGCCTGGTGAACAAAAGCTGTCGCTTTACTCCGTACATGTACCGAGATGTTGCCATTACATGTAGTTTAATATTCATTTTGTATAATTAAAGAGCTCCTCTAAGGAAGACATGTTGTCTCTGATTTTATCTGTTCAAATAAAGATTGAAGCATCCCAATCAAATGTACATGTAGCATCATTTGTCTTCAAAGCTCAACTACCTGCTATAAAAGGTTTTTTTTCTGTTCATGCCAAGATGCAAATTTTGAATGTACATTTATCGTACATTAATGTACGTCATTGAGGAGAAAATGAGGGGAACCTCGCCCTATGTTTGTAGTGGATTTCCCTTGTGCATGCCTAGCAAAGCATGTAGCCATTGTTTGGCACGCACAAGGATTTATTTTTGCCATTGGGCCCACTCTGTTTTCTAATACTCTTTCTACAGACCATTCTTACAAAAAAGTTTGGTCCCTAAAGGTATGCAGCCTCAAAGAGTGTTTTGTCAATAATGCTACCGTGGCTTTTTGGGGCTGGCTTTTTTTGGTATATTTAGGACAGTAAATTGGAAGAAAATGCGATTTGTACATGTACCACTGTCCACCATACTACAGTACTCTCCTCAACCTCGTTCCTACAATGTAGTTTCAACTTTATTTCCACCTACATTGTACATGTACATGTAAACTAGTCCCTATTTGCTGCATGTTCATGTACACGACCCTTTCTGCACATTGCTACTGGTTTGTCCCCTAAGTATTACAGTAAGTGACTATTTGGTACCGGGCAAAAATCGTGATTGGGATGAGGACAAGTCTGTACATGTACATGTATGTACTGTACATGTACATGTACACTGTACTTTAGCTTCACTTCCAATAGAGAGCATTTAATCACACTGCTTGACATCAGAGGGATATCAATTAAGGTGGCTTGTGTTGCCCATTTTGACCGTTCAGAGATTGATTTTCTAACTCATCAGCAACCAATCAGCAGCATTCTACCAAAATGTCTTTGACACTGTTACAAACTTATTTTTTGTACATGTACATGTACCTGTTCATGTAGGTGTGCATGGTTTGTGTTGCCGTCGTTGTTTTAACCTCATTTCCTTATTCAGAGGTGGCAGGTTTGTGTCACCTAAACTGTTTTTGCTTAAAGCACATGGTGCCGACCTCCCATGGTGGTATTTACATGTAGTTGTCAAGTTACATGTACATTTGTACTTGGTTGTTGATAGCATAGAAGAGTGTTCATGTACCTTTACCAGTAACTTCTGTGGCTGGTTCAAAGTTCACTTCAGACTCTGTCACAGTACAGTGGAAACTTAGTTTTGACTTCACACAGTGTAATACATGTTCACACTGTAATGGATCACTGTATTGTCTTGTTTCAGCGCTAAGGATCGAGTCCTGTAGTTTAAAAAGCAGGCAGTGCTGCAATGTTGACAAGTACAATGGACCCTAACAAGCTGATCAGTGATATACCATTCTCTGTGCTGCTGAAACTCTCAGAATACCTAGATGTGGGCAGCAACAAAATGAACTGGAGGGCACTGATTGCCAACATACCAGACCAGATATACGAGTAAGTCCACATGAAGGTAACTCATCCTCCCCCAAGAGATAAAACTGACGCCAAATGATTTACTATGTATGATAGGATACATGTAGATTCACAGAACATAAAGAGCCCATTATATTACATGTACGTATACAATGTACCGGTACATGTACGTGGACATGATCCACATGTACATGTACACGTACATATGTCTATACAACCAAATCACAGATGGCATAATGCATGCAGTACAATGCATTCAAAATCATGCATTATTTTTGCAGTGCCTTACAAATGGTGTACAACCTTGCAAGTGTGTTTCAGTTTAATGCTATTGTCCTGTGAGTTTTGAACCCTGCAGCTCAATAAATGTTGGACATGGCCAGTACAATGTACATATACATGTACATCAAATTGTAGAACAGGGGATTGGGCTGATTCTTCATGTTCATTTCATTCAAATATGATGAATACTGATGAGTGTAGTGTTAAGAATAATTTCATGAGGTGACAGGAATATTCTACTCAATGGCACAGTACATGTACATTGTAAAAGCCAAGCAAGAGGAAATTTCCCATCTGTCACCTCTTGGAAATTTTTAAACTAATAATTATTTGTTTTGCATACAACACCTGAATAAATTGTATTGATGGGTTGTCAGTCACATGTTACCAACTTATATTCGATACATTCAGTGGTGTGACTTCTGAATGCTCTGGCCAAAAATACAGTTGAATTATGCACTTCACACATTGTTTTTACAATTGCACTCTTAAAGTAAACATTCACATTTTTGGCATATTGTGTGCTCATGTACTGACTGTGGAAAGTACTGTCATTGTAGAAGCAGCTCTGCATTAATAAAAGGCTGTCAAGATAGATCAAGTTCTGATTTTACCGTCTTCCATCTTTCCCTGCAGCGACACCCAAATTGAAATGTTTGCCCTGGCAATTCACGAGTATTACGGCAGCCCCTCGCTAAATCTGCTGCGCAATCTTGGCAGCAGGGGGCGCACTGTTCGTCAGCTGATATCCTACCTGGACAAGATGTCCCACGAGAAGTGTCTAAGTCTGCTGAAGAAGCCAGGTGTGTGTCATTTCGACGTGGCATGTGTCTTTACATGGCACATTCTAATTTTTGTTTTTCCCTCATCATCAGAAGCACCAATCATGTAGTGGAACGTTGCCTTTTCTGCATCCAATTCCCTAATGTACAGTACATGTATGTCAGCAAAATCTGATAAGTCCACTTACAGATGTAGTCCAACGATGGAGGAAATTTTTCTGCAATACATGTACATGTACTGTATGTCTTATAATGTAGAGTACATGTATACCCATATCACAGAGACAAGGTCTCATTTTTTTAAAACCATGTATTTCAAACTCAATATGAGAAGAACGTTCTCAGTTTTTGAGGTCCAGTGGACTCAAAAAGAAAAACAACAGTTGTTGATTTCATTTTGCCATTTCATTAAAGTGTGATGCAGTACACCGGAGTTGAAATACTGGGTACCTACAACTGTTTGCTGTTGTATAGTTTGTACACAATAATGAAGGGCTCCAAGCCTACCAGTCTCAGCGTTGGTGTGTTTTCTGACAGCGTTGGTGATGATCAGTCGGTTTGTTCTCACGCCTGTGATGAGAATAATCTTGTCAATGATATCAGCAAACCAATTTTAGTCTGAACTTTGAAAAGCAGATGCAATCAACATTGCAGTTTCCAACAACGTTGGTATTGTCCTGGGAGGACATGATGAGACGGCAGAACACGGACAGTATGTTTTATCACGTAATGGATGTCTTTGTATTGTGCATGGTTACCTACATGGATAGCACCACATGGAGCAATTTGAAAACCCTACCAGAACAACTCTCACATATAACGTCGTATTTTTGGCTGATTCACATAATGCCTCAACGACAATTTTAGACAGGTGATGACTTTTTTAATAATCCAGCCTGGGAAGTAAGGTTCTGAAAGTCATTTTTAAAACTGGTCGGATGGCAAGAATCTTTTTTTGGGGGGGTTTTGTGTATTTTCAGTTACACATAAAGCCCAATTTGACACAAATATCGTCCAAATGTTTGGTGTTATAAAAGAGTTGCAGAAGCTGGTTCATTTATCTATGCACAGAACAGGATATGATGTACTACCACTTAGACGCTAGGTTTTTCTTCTGACTTACATGTACATGTATTGTTCCACTAGCTAAGGGTTGGTACCAGTACTTGTATATGTGTGTTTACACTCAACCGAAATTTCATACCGTTGATGATGCCCTGATGTTGAGTCGTGCTATTACATTTGTAGCTGAATGAAAAGGTCGACTTGATGAATCCCCCATATGGTTGAACCTAAGGCATGCATTGATTGCATACAGGCGTTTTTTATTCTTGTGCAGTTTATTCCTGTCAGTGATTATTTGGAACAAATGTGAATGCAGAAAAACTACCACCTGACCTTGTCACTGGGTCAGCCAACATGCAGTTTTACCCACTGGTCTTTCTCAATTACTGGTCCATTTGTTGGTCGCAGAAAAGCTCCGTCTCCTGCAAATTCCGTGCTCGCAGTCAGTCCAAGCTGGCCCTCATTCCCTGGTTGTGCTTGCCTGCAATGCCAAGGGCTTCCCCTACCCCCAATACTGCTGGTACCGGGCATTTGCCCAAACCAGTGGAGATCAGAAGGAGGTCAAACTAGAAGAGCTAGAAAATGAAACAGACAGGTATGACGTAAACACTTTATAAAGCCTGAAAGTAACCCCAGACAATGCACTTTGGAACCCTTGAATTAGAAAATACTGGTAAATGTACATGTAGCATGCAAAAGTTTTAGCATTTGTGATTATTTTTTCCTTTATTTATTTATTTATTTTTAAATCACATCCAAAATGCCTTTGTAAAATATTTACTGGTGCAATAAGTCGTAGAAACTGAGAATAATGCCCAATATGAGAATGAAATATAATGCCAAAAATTGATGTCCCACTTTCGAAAATCTAAAATATGTGACGACTAGTGCAACTCGGTGTATTCGTATGCAGGTGAAAAGTAACAAAATTATTTTACAGTAGTCTTAGGTAAAAATGACAGCAGGAGAAAAAAAATGTTTTATTTTAACACAGAATTTTAAAACAGCAATTTTTTAAGAAAATAAACCTAAAGGAACAATGAATGGTACATTGTTTCTTTGAGAATCTTTCTCAATTTCTGAGAAGAAGACTCTCTTAATGAACATCTCCTTGCGGCCATTTTTACCCAAAAGGGTCCTGAGGATTAGTCCAGTTCGTGAGAAGCACAGTGGAGCCTACTGCTGCAAAGTGTACCATACCATCAATGGAGCCATAAGCCAAGTATTCACAGACTGGGCCTATCTTGAAGTGTACCCAGCTAGCTATGGTATGTATGCATGCATGTTAGCTAAAAACATTCTCCGAAACGAGTCTAACTATTCCACACTTAATACTTTATATCTTCAAAAAAGAAATAAACTTCCATAGTGAAAACAGAAGACTACAGCGGCTCTTCATTTATGTATGGGACACTACACTGCAAGTCTATGCACGTACATTGCATGTGTTGCTTGTTGTTTTATCAATGAAACACCAGTCTGTTTTGACAGTTTCCATGAACAAATTCTCTTCATGATTTTGTTCTAAAAAACCACATATGTAAACAACTCTTGAATTATGGATAGAAATTATAACCAAATTGTGAAGTTCACAGAAGTTAATACCAACAAACTTACAGAGTTTCTAAACTTTTCCAAAGAATGTCCACCGTCCTATAAACACAGATTTTATGATACACCATTCTATTGCCTTCATTCATTAAACTTGCAAACCATGTCTTTTCAATGCAGTTTTTGTAATAGTACATTATCTCAGTTGTACTTGTTGCTGTTTCCTTGTCTGCAGTTGTTGTGTAACTTAAATCTGTAGATGCTTCAGCTCATTTTTATGCCAAAGAACATGTAAATAATGATATAATTTTATGTTTTTGCACAGATGTAAGGGAAAATGTTTACCTGGTATGAAACAACTTCAGTTAATAGCATATGTGTACATGTCTAATTTGTGGGGACAAAAAATAATCCCCACAGTATCCTTGGTCCCCACATCTATGTTTCAATATGTACCTGTATGTAGTTCCCACAACTTTTAGAAAGTTACCTGTCAAGCAGGTATTTGACTACTTGTACTAGTACATTTGTTATTGTCAAATTTACATCAGTTAATTTGATTAGTATTGATTTTTTCTAATCCATTTTTTGATTGATTTAAAGATAATGAGCGTGATTTCCTGGACTCAGATGAAGACTTGGAACACATAGCAAAACCCCAGATTATCCAGCAGCCCCCAGTGTCCCTCTCTGTCCGCCCAGGCAAGCCCATCAAGGTCACCTGCATGGCCACTGGTTGCCCTACCCCAAAGTACCAGTGGTACCGGTACGGCTACTCATCCAGAGATGGTCCTTTGGAGCCCCATGCCCTGAGGGACCAGACCGACAAAACACTCTACGTAAGGTTCTATAGGCACTGCTCTTATAAGTGTTTTCTGGATACAAGACCAAAGCATTTATTTCCCATTTGCAGCCTCATCTCTAGTTTCTGTTTCACACTGGGCTGCAGAATCCTTTTTAAAACATTTCTTGTTAGTAAACATGTCTATCTGTCCGTTATACATTTTAAATGACATGCATTGCCCTGTGGAATGTGAATTTACAATGTATGTGTGTGCATGTACATTTTCAATTTGGAAAATAGTGTGCCTATAAGTGGATTTGCGGAGGAGGGTATTCTCATTGGAGAAGCAACTTTACATTGTTATCACAAACAAGGTATCAAGGTAGACCAAGGTCAAGCTCAGTGTAATTTTGCAGTCTTTCATATTTGTCGCAGCAACACCCAAATTGAAATGTTTGTAGTATTACAGACAGATTTGATGGTGCATTAAGCCAGAGGGTCTAGTCGTAGGGAATTACATTCGTGAAATTGAAGCCTGAAGCTACAACTGGAAAGGAAGTCGAATTAAAGGAAACACCAGTGACATCCGAGTGAATTCCACACTAGAACTGCCAGCTATGAATACAGGACGCTGATAATTCATTGGTGGAAGTACATACCTAAAACAGTCACTGTCAAGGCTCCCTTGGCGAAACATACTGACCACCTGTTCTACCGTATCTGGCAAGTCACTGTCATTGTACATGTATACTGGTGAAATTACCATGATTCACAGTCGCACTCTGCCACAATGTGTGCAGTGTGGAAGTGTTTTACATGTACATGCATACGGGTTGATCCAAACATTTTCGATGGGCTGATCCGAGTGTCTTCGAAATATGGCACAGCTGATGCGGGTCAAGAAAATTTGATCTCCAAATGGCCAAAGCACATGGCAATCTTTTAGAAGTGATATGTCATTTGAAAGAGACCTCGCTGTTGTAGTTTTAGCCACATTTTTGATCCTTTACATGTACATGTATGCCTGTTGCCATCATGAAATCTGATGTGCTTCATATGTTGTTCAAATACATTTACATGAAATATTTTGAATGAATTTAACTGCTAGTAAAATACAGATACGTGTACTGTACATTGCCTTTAAACATAAACATGTACAGTGCAAATGTATGTTGTAGTATAGCGTAAATTTTTCATAGTTGCCACTTTTCCCTAGTGGCTGTTAACCGAAATGTCAAAAAGTTGATTTTCTTTGCTTTGGACATATTGGATGAAATATTATTAACTTCAGATTTTTATGTGTTTCATGCAATGCACACTGTTTTACTGGTACACGTACAGGCTCTCAGTACTGCACGTACATGTAGGCTGACTTTTTTTCCTTGTATCAGCTCATTTCCTGTTTCAGGAATCGTTGGTTTGTTGTATGGCTGTGACAACTGATTTCCTTGCATTTCTCAGGATGCACTCAGCTGTGTCACCTATCTAAAAAAAGCTCTTCTCCCCATTTTTAGAAAAAGTATGTATAATCCATAGAAGTAAAAAGAGTCTGTAATATCTGTACATGCATCATAAAGCATTTATAATACATGTATGGACTTTATATCGGTAAATGCACTGATATTATTGATCCCACAGCCTATTGGCAAAAACGACGGTACTTCCCCAAAATAAAAACAACACTAGATGTATGTGTACATGCAGAGTCTGTGAGCACACCGACCAATGGTTGTCTTTTTTTCTAGATTTGACACAGTATATTCAGAAATACTTTTCCTCATTATTAGAAAGGGGAGTGAATTTTGTTTTTGGTTTTAGTTCATCCCATCATTTGCTTTCTGTTTTGTTCAGTGGGCCCAATCCACTACCGGGGACCAGGGTAAATACTGCTGCCGAGTGTGGAACAAGGCTGGCTGCATCACCAGCATCACAGTCAGCATCAATGTGGGTGAGTACACGTACACATGTAGTACCTGTCTATCACTTAAAGACAAATGAATGACCCTCCAAAGCCAGGCTGGCCTGTCATGTAAGCCATGCCATAGCAGTCATGTGAAATCACACACATTTAAGTGCAGCAGCACCAGTTTAGTCAGATTCATTGGTCCAGAACCATCCAAGTAATTTATTTTAGCAATTTTTAATGGAGAGAATGCCAATCATGTACTTGAGGTACATGTATACATCCTGTACATGTACGTCATCTCAGTCTGTTTGTACTGAGCTGAAGATTACAGGTCAGTTTATACATGTTCTCCTATTTTGCACACAAATGTGAATGCAAAGTTTCAAATTTTTTGTCTACTACATACCGGTATGTCCAAAGATATTGCAACATGCGTCGGCCAATATTGCCAAGAATGCTTTGAGATATCAACTTTGCTTCACATTTGCTTTTAAGTGGAATATGAAGCAAAAACACAAGAGCTTGCACTCCAAATTTCAATGAACCTGCCGGTAGTAATCCAACTATTTGTTTTGAAGGGTTTCAGGTTTCACCAATTTCATTAAAAAAAGTTATAATACAGTTAGTATGAGAACCCAACTCCAAGTGTTTTGTGCACGAGTTGAATGTTCCAATTAAGAGTGCAGCATTTTTACATGTACATCTTCTCAGTCAGATGTTTACAAAAGGACCTTGTTTCGAAAATGGTGTAAGACCTTTCTTTACCATGTTTACTCTGGAGGAAGGGAAGTGTATTGTTTCAGCAATAAAAGTCCAATAAGCCTTTTGGGAGTTAAATTTAAATAAAATCTGGTACACTGGGTTATCTGATTACACATACACATAACAGTTTGAATTCCCCAGACTGAGGACACCGTTGCTATATTTCATGATTCCGGGCAAGCTTTTGCATAGCGACCACCATCTCTGGAATGGACTTGTTCCTTTGCGCCCTTCTTATCCATTGAAAAGAGTGTATTGGTGCAAGGTGTCTATTACGAAGCTACATGTACACTAGGTAAAGCAACGGTGTCTTTAGTATGAAGCATTAAAATTGTTAGGTCCACGTAAATTTAAAGAACTCATTTATTGTACCAGATTTTATTCAATTTAACTTGCAAAAGGCTTATTCATATTGGCAAAAATGGTGAAATTGAAGCATGGTCGCTTTTGTGTATATTAATAGACCGATTGGCGGATCATCATAAGTAACATTGTGAACAGTGACAAAACAGCAACAGGGTGAACAATGAAAAAAGAATGCTTTTGTCACAGCTCATTTGAATAGCTTGTGAATTGTTTGAGACTGAATGACTTGTGATGGACTCGAATACAACACTGGTGGGTATCAAATATCAACAAACGTGGCGTCCTTCCATAGTTTATTTACCAAAAATAATGCTGATTTCCATATAGTGCCCAGCACATCAGTTGTCTCAGTACTTTACCAACCGTCAGTTTTATTTGTGATAAATGACACTTATGATACATTTTGATACCCACTATAGATCACACAACTTAGCAGTCGCAATCAGTCTGTTGGTGTCTACTCTCCTGTAATACAGGCCCTCTTATTTCGGTCAAAAAACTCCATGAATACTACATTCAACCATTCGCTGTTGTTTTTTTTCCTTTACAGATGCAAGGCTTGCTGAGTCCTATCCTGGTAAGTACCGCAAAGTACATTTTGAGGGTTTCTTGGAGTTTCGGGAGGATCTCGAGTGGATTTCTGAAACTTGGGGTTTTCCCCTGGGCTGCTTCAAGCTCCAGCATTTCAGGTCTATGATCGTGGCAGTGTATTTCTCATAATTGGTCCATGTCCTTCCACAGAAATTTATTTGAAACCCGTCAGTATGTAGGTTTGGAATCTTTACGAGTTGCTCCAGCATACCACCTGTAAAAGGCTTCCATTGGGTTCTGCACCGTACCAGTACAACAGTCTCACTTATCCCGCATGCCCATAGGTGCAAAATTGCGCAGAATGAGCGGTGTACATTTTTTCCTGATTTTATTTTGTCTTTGCCCAAGACATTGATAGCAGTGGCTGTATTTGTAGAACACTGGCAGGATGTCCTTGCACGTGCTCTTTGTTTTGATAAAAAAAAATTGGGACCTCTTAATGGAATTTGTGGTCCCGAAATCAGCCATGTTTTGCCATAAATGCAATGAATTAATGTACTGTGATGGCTCCCTCTTTTGGAATGCAAAATGGGTGCGTGACTGTAACGTCATCTTAATCATCTGTTCAATCGGGTGAGCACAGCAGATAAGTGAAACCATTAACCCAGTGCAGCTGGATGTGAAAGCCATGTTGCCCAAAAAATAGCTATGAATAGCTATGATGTCATAATGTACTTTCTGTATGTGTTTTGTAGTAAAATCTACCAATACATGTACATACATGTATACTTCTCAGACTTTCGCATAGTGTACATTATTTCCTGAATCATTATAGTCAGTTGGTTTTTTAATTGTTGGAAGCAGCTTTTTATGTGTATTTTAACATTCCCTTAGAAGTTTACATAAAGTATTTACAAAAGGAATACATGTATAATCATGTTTTCAGGAAACTTCTAGTTATTCTAAAGACACTAATCGAATAAGATAATCATTTGTAATGTTGTCCTTGGCAAGTCCATTCACTCCAGTCACGAGTCTTTCACAAGAACAGTCGCAAGTAATAGGATGAGAAATGCTTCTGTCATGGTTAATATGAATGGCTTGTGATTTGGCTGAAGACTGGATGACTTTTGATGGTATTGCAGGGGCTTGGGATGGATAGAACTACAGTGGGTGAAATAAATGCACCTCATAAATATTCATGAGCAAATTGTAGCACATCTGTGAAGGACTGATACACACCAAGGTGACATCATCCTGGTGCGTACAAAACTGACTTTGTGCGGTAATATTTTCTTCCAGCACCAAAACTTCCCGCATCGTAGACATGTATATGTACATGTACATGTAGTCTGTGGCATTTTATCTTAATGGAATCCTAGTTCTTGCCAGGAATGAGGAATCCTGCAGCTCCAAAACAAATTGTATGTCTGCCTTGAATTTGTGTAATTTTGTAAGTTTGCTCATGATTTTAGGAGGTGTATTAAAACATATACAGCACGGTTTATTTCTACAAAGTAGTGGGAATATGGACAATTCACAACAGGGCACCTCCAAGAGTTTGCAACACATCAGCCATTCACAGTGCGTAAAAGCATGGCCATGCAGAGCCAGATGGCAAAAGTAATAAATGCATGGTATTACTGGCCCTCGGCCAGTCAAGGTGCAGAATCTGTGGTTGAGGTGGGACGATTCTTGGCTCTAGCATATATTTTCTTTCAGACCAACATGTAGATTCAGTGAGTCAGGCCACTTATATGTATATTATAAACAGTCAGATGTTTAATGTAATGTACTTTTAACTTCTGTATGTGTAACTTGCAAAATCACGTCCACAGAAAATCAAAGTCTCGCATGAAATCTGGGTTCAACTCTCATTTTTTTTTTTACCGGTACCTCAGTTAACTTCAGTCTCTTTTCTAGATTATAAACCATGGCTGTCCATTGAAATCACAGGTACATGTACATTGAAATTCATTGATGTATACGAACATGTAGTTCTTCTTGGCTTTTTACACGTTTTATTTACAGATAAGATTGAGGTTGTTCGCCATCCCCAGAGCATTTCCTGCCGTATTGGGGAGCCACAAATCCTGGCCTGTCACGCCGCTGTTTCCCAGGGAAATCTCTACTACCAGTGGTACCACAATCACCAAGAAATTCCTAGTAAGAAAAAACTCCTTGTGCCATTTGCAGAAAAAAGGAAGGAACTAAAAAGATGTGGGCAGGAAAGAGTTTTGTACTTCTTAAAAAGCCTGTCTCTCGGTATATTGACTAATCACAGTTAGTAATTACACAACTAATATCCTTCATATACATGCATCTCGTGACATGTGTACTCTTTATTTGATACATTATAACGCACTCCATATTGGCATGTGTTATAACATTTGACATATGCACAGTGGGTAAGGCTTAACCACTTACTGCCGGGGTGTTTGAAAAATACAGTGCACATAATCTGGACGTTTTCAAGATTTTCAGTTTTTAAAATTCTTCAAAAATTCATCATTGCAATTAATGGAATTTAAACACACATGAATTACTGTCTGGTGGACACTCTAGTCTGACAGACAAAATCTATTGACGCCCGAGTATTTCAGCCAGGCCTGCAACCTTGTAAAAAGAGCCCAGATTGTGCGTTGTTATGTAACTTTCATTTGTTCATGAACCTAGCACAGTGCGCTGCCGACCTCTTTTCAGTAGGGGCAAGTCTAGTGTGCAGCGGTGCAGTGTGGCTCATCCCTGCGTTGGTCGAGTGCTTTTGTCCCCGGTGGTAATCCACTCACAGTAAATGTCCCAAACCGTGGTATACTGTTTCAAAACAAGGCTGGATTTTCTCCACTATTCCCTTTGTCCGATTTCAGAGACCCCGACCACGATATAAACACACAGTGCCAAAACCGGGCTCCCCAGCAGGAAGTGGTTAATAGATCTGTCCTTCTCTTGGAAAGCTAGTGATGAAATGCAACCTTCCCACAGGAACTACATGTATGTGGGATTCCACATCAAAATGCATTTACTTGAAGTTGGACTTGAAAACAGAAGCTTGATTGGAGTAAATTCTCTCTCCTTTTGACTTGAAAACACAAGGTTGATTGGAGTAAATTCTCTCTGCTTTACAAAAGCACATTTGTATATAATACTTAAATTGAATAAATATCTCGATATCAGCAGGATATGGATTTTGTATATATTGGATATTTGCATTTGAGTAGGATTATGGATCAGATCTTTGGTAAATTCTGATTTGTTTTTTAGAATTTTATGTAACAATATACTTGCATACTTTGTCGTATACTGCTTTGATAAATGATAATAGTTCTAGGAGGTGCACTTGAATTATCCAAACCTTGTGTATTTTGTTGCAGATGCCAAACAACCCGAGTTCCATTTTCTTCAGGTCAAGCCAGAAGACCATGGCGTATACCAGTGTCGGGTATACAACGAATATGCCTGTGTCTTCTCCAATGAGGCTATGCTGAACATTAGTGGTGGTCTGGCACCACCGACTTCCAACTGTCGATTCTATGGTAAAAGCCAGTGCTCAGATTTGGACTGTTTTGCGTCGGTTGCATTTCTCAGAATTACATTCATAGTCTCTGTGATCTCACACAATGTATATTCTGCCAGTAGATACCTCTGTGCTTAATCTTGTGCTTACCTCTGTGCTTAGTCATGCCTAAAGGTTGACATAGTAGTACAACTATGTGCCATTTGAGTAACAATGGTTAAACTGTAGTTAAAGGTACAATTCATCATCTGTTATTTGTGTATTATATTCCTTTGAGGCAACAAAATTACTGAAATCTAAAGATGTGTGCCTAAGAACAAACCTGATGAAGTTTTAGTGCAGTGAATATTGCATATTCCGAGAGCAAGAATATTCTAGGATTTTGATTTCCGTTCGAAAAATGCCGAGTCATATTTTGAATGTCGGACACATTCTCACATTCAGTTGAATGCAGCCACACGTGCGTGTGGGGTGAGTCAACGCTTGCACACACTTCTAATTTCGGTTTTCCAAAAATGCATCTTTAGATGTTCAAAAAGACAGCTTGCAAGAAAGAATCATAATTCCACAGAGAGACTGCACCTTTAATGGTTGGTTGTGCTTGAACTTGTCCTGTGGTGTTGTACTCCTATCTCTGTCACATTCGTGTTTGTAAATGTGGAAATGTGAACTCTTCTAACGTGCTGGCCAAAGTGTATGCGATGTACAATGTATGCTGCCAGTAGCTGGTTCCTAACTGGTTCCCAGTAGGCTTCCACATTGTGCCTGGCAACATTTCTCGCAGAGTAGCTCCAAATAAATTGTATCCTGATGATGAAGTTGGTTGCAACAAATATGATTGGGACAACACACTGTTATCAAAAAGCTGTTTCTCACTATTTGCCTTACATTTTAGCAACGGACAAGGTGGCCTTGCTAATTGGCAACATGGACTACCGTTCAGCAGAGCAGCTCAAAGCCCCTGAGGGTGACGTGGAGAACCTGACCAAGGTCCTGTCAGAGCTGGATTTCAAGGTGGTGTCTCTCCTGGACTTGAACCTCCAAGAGATGAGGTTTGCTCTAAGTGCCTTCTGCGACCTACTAAACTCTGGAGTTTATGGTAAGTAGCTTTGAAAACTTGAAGCATAAACTTGTCGGGAGTTCTGGTGGGCACAGGGTTACTTTCCAGTATGACCCCATTTTGAACCCTTCTATAAATTCTGGCATGTGGATTAGGGATTTTCATGCCTGATTCAGATTCCTGATTAAGGTTATAAGGGTTTTTCTCTGGAATGTAATTGCTGGGCTTTCCTAACACTTCTTAAACTTAAAATTCCTTTATTGCCCTCTCTTTAGGTTTTCCTCATGCTTTGAACCACACAATCCTTTAAGAATCCTTTGTTTCATCAAATAGATAAACACTACTTTGTAGAAGTGAACTCCACATCACCCAGTACAGAATACAAACATGTCTAAATTAAGAAGAGGTCCATCCACTGACACAGTGTTGATGTCTTTGCCCCGTACTAGATTTTGGGCAAGAGATATTGCAAAGAATACTTGTACATTACTAAGAGTCAGTCCTGTTGAGCGATTGAGGCATCTTGGTCAGTACATGTAACCCCATTTATTGGACAAGCAAATATACAGTGTACATACACATGAACACATGTGCTTACTTGCTTTGTACGTGGTGTTGGTGGATTTAAATTTGTATTTTGAAAGACATCCCCTCTCTGTACTTTGTATTCATGTTTGTCATATCTCGTTGCCTAGGCCTGTTTTACTTCAGTGGTCATGGCTTCGAGAGTGATGGCCAAAGTTACCTCGTTCCAGTGGACGCCGGGGTCGGCTACTCAACGAAGGAGTGCATCTGTGACCAGGAAGTCTTGGATCTTATGCAGTACAGAAATACTGCCCTCAATACGCTGTTGCTTGACATATGCCGAAAACCGTACGATATTTGTTTTGCTTTGTGTTCTCTTGTTTTCATTCCACTGCACTGAGCAGTTCCACATCTTCACCTCAAGATGGCCATTGATGGTGGCAGCTGTTGATGCAACTATGCATCAACAGCTGCCAAAACGCATACTCAAAGTAGCAATTATTGAACTTAAGTTACCAAGTGCTGCTACAGTATGTTTGTGCAAAAGCTTTGACTTGGCAGTGAGTGGTGCTTTTGAGCAGAGACTGTGACACTCATGGAGTTCAACAAGTGCACAATGCCTGCCTTAAAATCATTTATAATATTTCTTCAGGAATGACTACCCACAGAAAGACCCACCTGAAAAGTTCCGGCCTAAGGTCCGAGGCAACACAGTGTTTGGCTATGCTGCGTAAGTGGTTGTCAAAGTACAGTTTGTAAGAAAGCACTACAATTAAGGGTTTCCCTATTAAATAAAATGAGAGCATACATGTAGTTCAGTGTTTTTGGCTTGTAACCATGATTTGAGGGCCAGCCATTCAAATTCAGAGGCTAGCAATGTACTGTGTCCCAACTTTGAAGGCAAGCCATTTTACTCACAGCAAGTCATATATTGCTGGCCCAATTTTCTAAGCCATTGAAACGTAGAAGTGAAATACATGTACATGTACCTTATCATGGAAATTCCCACATGGCACAATTGTCATTGTCATAGACATACATGTACATGTAGGCCAAATGGTAATCAACATCACAGTGATGTTTATCGTCATTACTGCTTCCATCTACATCATCAACATCATTTTCGTCATCAGTATATAATTAACAGTCGTTTCCTTGTGCATGGACTATTCCAACCCAACAGGCAGACCAACACACAGGCTTGGGAGGTGGACGGTCAGTCCTCTGGCATTTTTACGAAGTACCTCATCAAGAGAATCAGACAGGCCAAGAAGGTCTCGCATGTCCTTGAAGACGTCATGGAAGGTAGATGTCTGCTGGCATCATGCAGGGAGATTGAATTGTTTTGGATGTTTGGTTTGGGAGTAGAAAATCTTTTAGAAAATTTGGCACTCATTTCTGTAGATAAGTGCCATGTTCAGTTCAATCCTAAACTCAGAAAATGGCCTTTCTGTGGCAGCCTTGTGGCATCTATGAAAATTTCATTGCTGTGAACTCTTCAAAATGTAAGCCGTGGAAGTTATGGACTCTGATGTTGACAATTTGGTGCACTGGCTCTTTCCCATCATTAGATGTGCGCAATGACTGTTCTGCTAATGGCATACAGTACCCAGCGATCTGCCACGACCTGAATGAAGCCCGCTCCCTTTGCGATCCCATTAATCCTTGCGGCCACACCCAGGAGATCAATGCTCGCAGCAGGATGTGGGGTGAAGCCCACCGTAAGGGGTTTTGATTATTTCTTCCGCTTTTATTTTATAGTTTTTCTTTTCCCCCAAACAAAATTGGGATATCACACCTAAAGACATACCTTGGAAATAAGGTACTGGTGTTATGGCACTGATCCATTAGAGAAAGACACATAAAAAGAACACAATAAAAAGACACAAATCGAAATACAACATCCAGTAGTGGTACCGGTACAAGTGCCCCTCACATCTGTACACCTGGTACATGTATCTTCAAAAATATAAGTTCTTTCAGAATGTGCAAAGTTATTGCATGTATTGAGAGATTGAAGTACATGAACGAGTAGACTAGTCCATTTCAGTCTCAGCTGAAGTATGACAAAAACTGTAGGCAAGAACTCTGCAAAATGACTTCCAACAGTGATGGCACACAGTGTCAGCCCAACGTGTGCATATATGTAGTTACAAAACACTGGATTTTTTAGAGGCATGTGGATTGAAACATCCCCAGCTAATGCCCCCCCCCCCTTGGAATTGAATTTACAGTTCTTCCAGAGAGCCCCATGTGGGTGGAGTTTGCTCACGATATCGTGGTCTGCGTAGATCTCACCACTCGCTTCTCCAACGTCATGCTGATGCACACCTACATCCCACCTTCCTGCATGGGGGAAAGCACCAGTTGCTACGTCAAACTGGAGAATTTCAGCCCGGTATGTCCAGACTCTTTTGATTCCAGAATTTGGGCAACTTGCAATGCATGCAAACGGTCAACTGAGAGTTTACAAAGCTTGCCAATCAAATGTCAAAGATGGCACAAACCTTACAAATACTTATGCAATTTTGCTTACTGAAATGTAGAAATACATGTATCACCGTCAGTAAAACTGTGAAATCTGTTTTGCCTGAAATGCTGTTGATATGTTCACGTAAAATAGACATTTTGTAATACATACAAGTTTCAACAATTGTCCAGAGGAATTGTTTGAAAAACAATGTGTTTTGAATACAAGATCCATTGATGGGTGCCATGCAATGATAGACTTCACACACGTTATTCACTCCACTGCTCAACAGCAGACACTAAACGTAAAGACTTGATATACATGGGCAACTGACGAGAATAAGTGTGTTGGGAATTTTCCAGAAATATGATTCAATTTTCATGTACCCTGTACACAGCCCGGGTCAGTGCACAGGTAGTGTTTTGCAAATATCTACAAAAGCAGTGGATGTTAGGCATCCTATACGGAAATCTTACTGTGCTCCATAAAACACAATATACATGTGTATTCCAGTCTGTCATTTTAGCATGTGGGCAGCTCTATGGTAATGGAATGATAATTGACACATTTCATCACACATCAAAAGTGTTGCTGTTTGAATACATTTATCATCAGTATTACTTCAAGCATCAACTGTAGGTTTCATTTCCAAAGTTTCTAAAAAATACTTTTACTTAACTATGAATATTCATTAAGTTAGTATGTTTTTTAGCATTGCAAATTTTTGTGAGGGTCACGCTGTTTCTCTGAAGTCCAAGTTCCCAATCAGAAGAATTTACTGGTCAAGTGCTACCTTGATTACAATGCCTATTCTTCTTTCAACAGGAGCTTGACATCAAGATGGACAAGCAGGATGTATGCTTTGTAAGTGTCTGTCATTTGCTTTGAATAGTCAAAGCAACTAATTTTTCTTACACTCGTGTTTGTTCTACTTCATACTTCTCTTCCACTTGTATCATTAAAAACTAAAGAGGAACAATTTTTCAAGATGTATTTTTGCGTTGGGGAGATGTTAATTATATATAACGGGTTCGCCCTTACCCAACGTATATTAAGGGCAAACCCGTTATATATAATTAACATCTCCCCAACGCAAAAATACATCTTGAAAAATAGTTTGCGGTACCGCTGCTTCATTTGACTCGGACCAGCCAGCCGACCCCAGCAAGCTCGGTGGTCGAGTGGTTAAGACATCTGCACTAGTAAGCAAGAGGTCATGGGTTCGAGTCCCACCCGAGTAAGCTTGTGAGGTTTTTTTCGCAAGCTCTCGGACAAGCACTGAGCATACAGTGCTTATTAATATACGTTGGGTAAGGGCAAACCCGTTATATATAATTAAAGAGGAACACATTAGAAAAAATTGGACAATCAGGTGGAGATGTAAAGGTGCATTTCCAGGGCTATGTTAACAATTTCCATCAGATAGGAAAGTTTAAAAGTAGTCCTAATGAAAGCACATTTGTTTCCTATTTCATGCTATTTTCAAGGATTCTCTGGTACTTTCTCCTTAACCCTAACGCTCCTCAATCCTTCACCTGTTGGAGGATTGAGGAGTGTTAGGGTTAATGTTTATGATGTTTTTATGTTGATGCAAATTTGCACATGTATGTGACGGTATGATGTCATAATGGGAAAGCTGTTTCAGCAGGTCAGAATGTGGAATAGTTAGGGGTAATACATTTTTATCATTTTCACAAGCGTACAAACCACACACGGGGGGGGTTGTGTACGCTTTAGAAACATGTTAAAAATGGCAATTATGAAAGACCGGCCATAGTTTATGCTTTCCGCCATTATATGCTCGCAGTCTGCTTGTAGTTTCAACTCCTGTTGTACACATGTGCAGGCTGTTTCACATGGTTCCACATCGAGTGTGATGGATGATACAAGTGTACATAATCCTCATGTAAAAAAACTGGCCCACACTTGTGCATGCGTGCAATGCCTATTGAACAATAATATAGTGTACATGTATATACATGATGTAGGCCTATCATGTGTTTCTTGCCAGTAGCAAGTTGAATTCTGGGCATGCTAAGTGACTTGCTCTGATGTCATGGACGTTGCTTTCCTCCTGCCACTATTCTTTGGTCGACCACTGCAGATTAACAGCCATACATTTTGAGTAATAATGGGTCCTCAGGCATCATAGAGAAACCGTCATTTTTTGTTCATTCATTATGCACTCTTTGTACGCTTGTGAAAATGATGACAAAAATGGATGACCCCTTGGCTGTCTTAAATGTTCTCTTTCTGTGCGTGTGATCTGATGCTGCTTTAGTGCAGGATACAACATTAGTGAGTAAAACTTTGTGGACAGCTGGTTAGATGTGGACAGTTCATTGATAAAAGCATAAGCCTATCAACTGAAGAGTTTACATTGTTTTGAAATAAACCCAAGCTTTCTTTTTAAATACAGGAGTACCCTTCACAAGCAGTCATTAAGATGATCATAACTACAGTACGTAACCTACAGAGGCTCAGGGTAAGAACAATTATCCAAATTTGATGACTTTTTTTTGCTTATTTTTGTTTTGATATTTGTTTATTTCAAGCTTAATATTGCCAATGCTCTATCCCACGCACTCTCGCAGGGTGACTTGGAGTGCACAGTCACAGTGGAAGGCGAGTACCGGGGCAAGCCCTTCAAGCAGAGCCGGCCACTGGTCATCTCTAAGCCGCTGGTGTCAAATCTGTGGCAGACGAAGCACTACGCTGTGCCCAGCGAGGCAACCTATCCAGACATGACTGCAAGCACTGAGTAATGCAGCCCCCCCCTTCAAAAAGCACCACTTTTCAGGCTGTCTGTTGCGCAGCAGTGACATAAACTCTTCATGTGCGTACATGTAAGTGATTGAACACTATGTTTATTGGAAGTCTTCCTTTAGATGATTGTTCTACGTACAAGTACTTCACATTGAAAATATATGTTATGTTACAGTCAGTACAATCAGAGTCTTTGACTCTTATAGCTGTGTAACAAATGGAAAGGCAGTCCTGAAGGGTTCTTTTTGTTATAAATCACACATTCATTGTACATGTATTATGATAAGCAAAACTGTAGTGATTTGTTTGGCAATGAATGATTTCTTTTTGTTAGCGTAGATTTTAAATTACACTTACATGAATACATAATCTGTGTGTAGAAATATTTACAAAAATTAGCTTAACTGCATTAGATTACTGCAGAAAAAAAATAATATAAAAACTCGTCAGGCTGGTCACAGTTCTGACTGTGGTAGTAGCACTATCACAGTAGATTTCCATCACTGCGCATCTAGAGTTAAAGAGCAACCCCACGATGGTGGAAAAAATGGGGAAAACAGTTCAATATACTCACGTGGTATCTAACTAGTAAGTTATATATGTAAAGTGGGACTGTGACTTCCAATTAAATAGTAATGCGATAAAAATATGAACCAATTCTGCTGGTTTTCAAAAACATTCCATGTTTGTACCATTGGTGGCGCCATGCAGAAATACTTTTTAGATGATGTACATGCACCACCGTGGAAACGAAAAACGTCATGACCTCGCAGGACCTGGTTTCATAGATATATGTTTTCATACAAAGACCTTCACTCCTGAGCTGCCAGCCTAGCCTGACACTTTTTCGGAGTAAAATAACAACATAAAAAACATTGAAAACGTCTGTCCTTCACTCTGAACTTACCAGGCCATATTAATCAAATGATCTTGGTCTCCTTCAACACCTCATTCACCAGCGGTGGCCCCATCGTCAGCCCGATCGGGATCCCGTCGGCGCTCTGGGGCACGATGGGTTCAAAGCGGTAAGGCTCTGCGCCTTGTACTTGGGAAAGTGTATAACCGTAACTACACACGTGTTACTATATTACATGTATGTGTAATTATGTGCATTGATGTGACCGCGCCCGCTCAGTGCATACATGCACCAACCGGAGAACTGTTTCCATGGTGCTACGTCAACAAAATCTTTGAAAAGCCGTATTCATGAGATGTAAATGAAGCCACGACGACACACTCCTTTCACGAAAGCTAGCCATGGCGCTCGGCAGAAACGGGTCTCAAATGTGAGTTTTTAAACCAAAAATATTGCTGAATACGGGTTTATTTGGCATACATGTCTATAATGGGATCCAAGTAAACATACTACGGCCAGATTTCTTATTTTGTTCCACCCTTGGGATTGCTCTTTAACATTCTTTTTCACATCCCCCAGCTTGGCCCCCATTGATTTTACACTTAACTTTGGTTACAGCACCTCTTGCTCACAGCACTTTCTTTGTTTTAGTGTTTAAATTACAAGCACAAGATAGAAAACAAATATGTGAAATACATGTAGCTTCTTTTACATTTCCAGAAGTTTCCAATGCGAGTTATATGTGAGGGAGAACCAGTGTTGTAGTCGAGTACTTTTTCCGAGTACCAAGTACTGCCGAGTACTTTGACTTCCGAGTACAAAGACAGGGCAAGTACTTTGCCAGCCGAATACAAGTACTGGTTTCCAAGTACTTGCACTTCCGAGTACGAGTACAAGTACTTCTAATTCCGAGTACGAGTACTTCTAATTCAAAAGTAGTTTTATCTTAATTTAGAGACTCTTAAGACCTGCCACTGTGTAAAAGAAACACCGAATGCAGATGGCATGGCTACAAGAACAAGTGATCTGGCTAGCAATGTCAAGGTCACAACACGTGCGTTGCAGCAGTTGACACAACGTGCACGGCGCGGCGAAGTCTATTTTTCAGACTCAATTATTCACATGCCTGTGATTTTCTGTATGCTGGGTTCGTTGTTAAATTTTTCGGGTCCAGGAACCAGACTACCAATACCCAAGTAAATCGCGGAACCATTCTGGAGTACCACAATATAATTTGCGTACGTGATTGGTTAAGTATGCGCACAGACAGCGAATGGGTCGTATGCCTTAATGGTTCCACGTTCGGCCCTCTCGTCAGAACCATATCGGATATCGGGTCATTGGACTTCAGGGATTTTTTATCGAGTACTGTTAACCGAGTACAAGTACTGGGAAGAATTCCATATACGAAGTTCACTGTAATATCGCGTAATTACTACAAAAGTATCCTTACTTTGATCGCTGAATGAAGACGATTCCAATAGGCATTGAAGAGCTGAACATCATAGGACAGAAATGTGGAGTTTTGGGCACACTTTTGGAGCTACACATGGACCAGGTTTACATCGACAGGCGGCCATCTTTGCTTCTGAAGAACATGGCGAATGCGCACGACGTGTGCGCATGAACCGAATCATATCCGCAAAGAACCATTATGTAACAGGGGTTGGGCTGCCACAAGCATTGAGGTAATTTTATGCATGAATCCGCAACACGAGGAGTGCAGAGGGCCGTCATCTGTCTGGATGGATCTACACAGTTCACGAAATGCTGCGCAATGTGCCCTACTGTACATGTACATGTACAGTTTTTAGTTGGGGGAAAATAGTGCGTGTTTTGCGACAATTTTTAAGTTGGACAATTTGTTTAGAAGGAAAAAAGGGGCCCAATTTCTTTTACAGACAGTTTGTAAGTTGGACAATTTGTTTAGAAGGAAAAAAGGGGCCCAATTTCTTTTACAGACAGTTTGTAAGTTGGACAATTTGTTTAGAAGGAAAAAAGGGGCAAATTTCTTTTAGAGAGTGCTTGTCAGTTGGAGGAGTTTTTTTCTATATTTATACAGAGGGAAGGGGAAAAGGGAGCTGAAACCTGTCTTTAGATTATTGTGTGGCTATCTGCGCTCTAAAATGTGAGGGGAGGCTTGTACAGGAGAAGAACATCCTTAAGGATTTGATTGAAGTGGTCTACTCCTGCATGTTGGCAGCGCCACATGTATTCGGCCAGGTAGAACCCAAACTGGTCGCTTCCACTGGTGTGGATAGTCACCTCTCTCACCAATTGCGCGTAAGACTCCAATTCTCGCTCATAGTGCATGTATTGCTAATGGATGAAGCAAGACTCCACCTAGCCTGAGTTCTTATACAGCATTGGACTGAAATTCCTTCTTTCGTACGGCCGACTGCATTTCTACTTGTTCTTTCTCTCTTGGTTTACATAATACGACGGAGATAACTCACGTCATACAGTCAATTGTGCTCAGACATGTACCTTACCTAGTTGATTTCCTTTGGCACTACCTACTTATATTAACAACGGATAGCCACATTTATTTATATTTAAATATTCTAATTTATACAAATGTTCATGAATAATTACATATTCAGTTTCATAAATATTTAATTTTTTTAAATATTCATCTTGACCTCATCGTGACCTCTCCTTAATTCAACCGTACTTTATATGGAACATATCGACTTCCTCCGGCAACAAGCGCTTGTGTGGCGTGGTCAGTTAGACTGCTGTATTTCTATACCTAACAGTTCTCTTCATTGCAGGTTCGATTCCCCTTTACGACACAATTTGGATTAAATGTATTAAATGTGTATACTAACTGGAATAATCCTTGTACTAATGACAGGAAAACTGTGGAGAAATAAAAGGACGGGATAGTGAAGGAAAAAGGAAACGGTAGAGGATATAGTAGGGGAAAAAAAACGGCAAAAGGACTCACTTTTTTGCCGTTTTATTGCGTGGGGCCCCTTCTTTTTAAACCTGTCCCCCTAAGTTACTGAACCCCCTTTCACATCTCTATCCCCCAAAAATAAATGTCGCCCCTTTTTAAATCTGTCCTGGAGCAAAAATTTCTCCTAAAAAGTGAACTTCGTATATGGAATTCTTTCCCAAGTACTTTGATGCTCGAGTACAATTTTTGGATGTCGAGTTCCGAGTATTTTGTAGCCTGAGTACAAGAACTGTAGTTCGAGTACGAGTACTTGGACGTCTGAGTACAAGAACGAGTACTGTGAAAACGGTACATGAGTAGTACTCGAGTACGAGTACCGAGTACTACAACACTGGTGAGAACAGCAGTGCATGAGTGTGAAAAGGCAACCCACATACATGTAGATGTGTGTACCTGGTGACAGTCAGACAGAAAATTGCACGTCACTGGACTATCATGACTGTTATGTGTAAAACTACTGGGATAAGCCATAATAAATAAATGAAAATGGAAAATACGTAAATGTATGCTTGTACTGGGTACATGTAAATGTACACATGAATCTGGTTAACTTGCAGAAATCCTTCTGATGGTTTATATTGTATTCAGGTAGTCAACTTTGGAAAATACCCATACCAGTGTGCCGGTCTCAGCAGTCCCCCTTACCAAATATGGTAAAAATAAATGTACTTCATGCCATATCTGCGCTCGCTTATAGTACCATGCAAGTTAGTCATCTCAGCACGGAAGACCAACGAGACTGTGCTTGTGTCGTGCTGAAATGTCTGACCAGGAGGCAGCCGAGACCGCCACATCGGTACTGGCACTTGCATGTACATGTACTAGTCATGTCAGCATGTCGTCATGAGGGCCACTTGCTCCCAGCCATTGTGTTACTCTCACTGTTTTTAGCAGCAGGAACCAGCGTACCACGCATTATCACCTCATGCAGATTCACGCAGCCTGCACAGTGCATATTTTCATACAGGCAGAAAATCCATTGGCTTCAAAAATAAAGCGACCACTTTATTGGGCTCCAGACACCAATAAAACACATATTTTGTACAATGTTACAACTGCAGACGGCTGTACGTGCACAAGGCATGTACCGGTATCATGCTCAAAATTCATCCTTCAAACATTACATACATGTACATGTATTTGGTACTGGAAAATTACATAGGTACATGTACATCCATATGTGTACATGTACTTTCTGAAGATGAACAGTGTGCAGTGTAAAACGTACACGTACGTACCGTAACAGGGCTGCATTGGTTAATGTGCTGTATTTACAATGTATGTATGCCAAAATTTTGTTCCATCCCTCTAACAGCACTATAATGGGAATCTACCGGTACTATAGTACATGTACCGGTACATAATAGTATGTGTATTGAGATCTTCCAAGATATCATTGATGGCAATGTGACATCTGGTATTCACTTCTTTTGTGGCTCTATATTGAGTGATGTTTGTAATTATGTTTATGCACATGTATAATTAATTATAGATAAATTTCCAGTAACGGCGTACAGTACGTATACCTGCAGTAACTAGACACTTTAATGGCAAAATTAAATGAGTTCAGATTACAATGCTTTGCTTTAACTTGTTTTTCTAGACTCCTCGGGTGCTGTCTATCTGTGTTTTGATATTGCTTGTTCAAATTGTAAAATCTAAAATTTCCCAAACTACAAGTACCTGTGTAATCTACATACATGTATATTGTACATATGACATGTAAAATTGTTTAACAGATATTAAAATACTCTTAATAATGCTATTAAAGGCAAAAAAGAAAAAAAAAACATGTTAGTTCTGCTTCCAGTAACTTGGACCTGTACATGCATATACATGTATAGGTACAATTACAGTAGGTAAATTTCTTGTTGCGTTTTCAACAGTGATTTGCTGAGCAGCTACCCCAGTTAAAAATAGCAACAGCAATACATGTATATGTGTGAACTGATCATTGGTTGGCATTTGTTCCAAGTAAAGGTACATTTTAAAGCGGACCATTTTTTGAACCAAGAATTAAAATGTAAGACACGAATTAGTCAGACCTGCATGTGACTGTTTAAGCTTACATGTACATTTACATTACTACATGTACATGTATGCATAGGTACGTTATGTGTGCACATATAGGTAACCTTGTCAACAAACGGTCCTGGCGTTTCCAAAACTAAACTGCTTATACCAAATACATATTTTATAGGTATATGTACATGTATAAGTCTGTACTTTACATTAAAGATGCACAGCCAAAATAATTACATTGAGTGATTTTGTAATATTAAAGTAATCTGTGAGGAAACCAAAAAAAGACAGAGAACTGTGGTATATATGTTCATGTCTCTGAACAGTGCTGAAACTTGGGTAGTTATGGCAACTTCCTGTTCTTACATGTACTCGCTTCTTATGAATGAGCTACCTGTTCTGTTACATACATGTACTGCCTTCAAGCATCTGAACACATTAGCATTACTTGTAGCAAAAAAAAAACATTACCGGTATATTCATATATACCCTGTTTGTACAAAATCTTTGGAAGGCATTGCAGTTCATAGACTTACACGCCAATGAAACCCATTATTTCAGTGATGTCTGGGCAAACTGCAGTCAACAGAAGTGGAGGTCATAACTCATCATGGTTATCGTCAAATTTCTCCCCATCTGTGTCCCTCGTTGCTAATCCCGGAGCTTGGGCTTGGACATTGTTCATATTGCATGAGTAGACCTCATCTATGGTGACTCCACCATCCTTGTCCTGGTCCAGAGTTTGAAACACCTGCACATGGAAATGAAAACAATTATTACCAGAGTTTGGCTTACTTTTGTCATTTCTATGTACATATTCAAGATTATGTCTGAATTCACAGAACCAACTACAATGCATGTCAGAGACACGGTTGTATAATTTGCATTAATTTTACATTAGTCTACTTGTACACGAACATTGATGTCACACATGTACCTTGAGGATAACAAGACTGTTCTTGACAAAGATACATGTATTTCAGATAGGAACCTCATTACATGTAGTCTCTCAACACCACCACCCCCCCTCCAAAAAGGGGGCAAAAAGCAACAATGCTGACAATGAAAGTGCCTGGGATGTAGTAACCCTGAAAGGCTATGTTACTGATACAATGCTCACAGTTTAAGAATCCTTTTTTTGATTTGGGCTTGTCCACCCCAACATGAAGCCCCTCCCCCCACGCCTGGTAAAGAGCAGAGAGTTTTCATGGGCAATGTTTCATTTGGGCGCCTGGATCGTGTGTGCTCAGCACATCTTATGTCAAGCATGCATAAACCTGTGCACACATGTAACAAGTTCTCACCAGAGGACCATTAGTTGCAATGTAAAGCATGTCTTCTCAATAGGCAGTACATGTCTAATTGTGTGACATGTGCAGTGCCGTGTTTGTGCATGGCCTGGCTGACTCAGCTTGATAATTATTTCTGTCATCAATAGTGTGCTGAGAAGCACACTCAAAGATAAAAAGTAAACAAAACCTGACATTATGATGATAACCCTGTAGGAAGCTACATGTATCGGAATATGGGCTCACTTTCAGTGACTCCTGGTCCGATATTTCCAAGTCAGCAGCAAGTTTAGAAAGGTCTTCAATGTGAAGTTCTGCATCGTCAAGTTCGTCAATGAAGTTGGCTATTTCACCTCTGTAATGCAAGAATTTAAAAAAAATACATGTACCTGGTCTGCAGCTGAGCAGGTAAAATTGGTGTGATTTAAAGAAATTGCAGCACATTGAGTGAAGTATACATGTGTAGATGGCAAAAGTATTGGTGAATGACAAAAATGTTAATCCTCGACATTTGTTCAATTTTTCATGTCAATTCAGCAATAAAATTGAAGAAGAGAAAATGCAGACTTCACACCCCAGCTTGTTGACTTTTAACAAGTTGGTTTACTGTATTCATTTATGGCCAAAAATCATCTACATGTACACTGCCAAATGTGTAGAGCGTTTTTATTCAAAGGAATGAATTTTAACCAGTAGCCTCACTCACCATTAATGACTAAAATAAATGACAACAAAAAGTACACCACTACACCATTTGGGTTATTGCTTGTTACAGTGTTGCCAATCTTGCATTCACACGGACCGGCAACAACTGAAAATTGTGCCTCACCTGAGCTGTTCTGAGTCTGATGCCAGCTCAAACTGCGCCAAAGGTTCAAAGTCGGGCAACTTGCCTTTGGCCTTACAGTCACTGGAGTTGAACTGCAGGAGGTGTACAAACCAAATGTTGATGGCCAGGCTGCGTCCTGCCGCAGAACGAACTTGATGGAACCACCTGTGATTGAGAGAAGGCACAAGTATTGAAAAAGACTTGGGTTTTGCACTTGCTGAAGGATAGTTCCTGCTTGGCATGATCGTAAACTTGAATGCAATTTTGTGACGTCAGATCAAATACTGGCAAAGTTGAATGCATTGCAGCTTCAGGGAAGTTTTTGCCAGAGTGACCTCAAATTCCTTTCACTTCATAACTCACATCAGAATGCACCGGCCTTACCACTATCGGTGTGAATGCGCACATATTGTACCACAGTACCATTGAGAACACGCACAAAACAATGAGCATTCAACGTGTACCGGTTTACGTGTAGCTTCAAATGGATACCATATCCTGCATATTTTTCATTCAGTGCTTGGTTCACAGAGACATGCGGGTTGCTTTTAAGCCTGCTGAACCAAGAGGCAAGCTCTGACTTAAGAGGATACACATCTGCAATACATGTACATGTACACTGTATCCATGCACATGTAGAGATCTTGGGGTCCACTTTCCCCTTTGCCATCGGTCACAAATTATTAGATCTCAGAGCGTGAAATTACGGTCGGGCATCTCACATTTTCCGAGCACTTACTGTGTTTGTCCAAGCAAAATCAAAGATGCTGTCTGACCAAAATATCAATAACAGCTCTTAAAATATCAACACGATATGTAGGATTATGGCATCCGATTTATTATTAGTTTTGTGTTAAATTACGTTAATTACGCCCACGGCATTCATCAGGGCTGATCGCTCATCACCGGCCCATGTCACCGAGTGCCACACGTGTATGTGCCGGTACACACGTGGGTAGGTCATGTTGTCAACCTATGTCCGGTTTTCTGTGGTGACCATGCATGACACATAATCTGGGTACCAGGTAATATGGACCAGTAGTGGTTGGCTGCGTTCGTGCAGTTCCTCCAGTTCAACCCAAGTATGGTGCACTAGACCTACACAGTTACTGAAGTACATGCACAAAGTTACATGTATGTAAATATATTCTTAAATAATCATAATGTTGTGTGCATTAAGTGGTTGAGTGTTAAAAGTGCGTTCTGTGCAGAGTGCACAAATTTTACATGACAAGTTACAACTCTACCTTTATACATGTGATATGGCAGATCAAAAGCTGGTAATGGCAGAACAAAATTGATTGTTTTATGACATTTTGTCCGAGCACTTTTTTGGTCCAATTTCGCACTCTGAGATCTACATGTACCCCACACCAGGACTCAAATACAGATCTGCAAAATTAAAAACCTTCCAAAAAAGTATGCAAGGGTGTTTCCCATTTACTACATGTACGTGCACTATACACATGTACGGAAGGGAGCACCAGAGAGCCATCTCCACGGAAGACTTTGACAGATGCAAGTATCCATTTACCAGTCTACTGGTAGGTGCATGTACACTGCACATGTAGCTCGACCAATTTAATAAATTACTTTGTGCTGTTAAACACATTACATTATATTAATTTATAAGATACCGGTACTGTCCCATTAGCAGAGTGTGTCCCTGATGGTTTTAAATTTTTGCCATGATTTTAGCACTCCACAACATGTTTTGCATCATGTGAATTAGTAAGCGTGTTAGGTGTGGAATGAAACCACAGACCAAAGAGTGGTTTCTGTACATGTCCTACAGAAACCAGTGCCTGCTTCAACCTACATGTACATGTACATTGAGGAACAAGAACTGCTGAGATTGCAGGTAGGTTTTGTCTGGTTTTGACTGCACAAAAAAAAAGTTTCCTAAAAAGAACTATTTTCTTGTTGCATTCAAAGTGCACCTGGCATTCCCACTTTTATTGACAAAATGTTTTAGGATACTGAAGTAAAGTTACGAGATGCATACAATACATTGCGATTGAAAGTTAACATCAAAATGGGAAAAATCTTTTCAATTCTTTTCTCTTCCAGGGATTCCTTTTCATTTCGCAAAGTGTGCCAAAAGTGGGAAAATATTTTCACACCTCTTCACACAAGTGGGATAATATTTTCAAAGATTTTCCCCAAAGTGGCAAAAGATTTTCATGATTTTTCCCACAAATGGCAAAAGGTTTTCACAGATTTTCTCTGGCAGTGGGAAATAATTTTGCAACCTTTCTTCATTAAGTAGTATTTGTACATGTACATGAAGACATCAGGAAGTTTTTGTTCTCTGAGGTTTCAAACATGCGCATCTCTGAATATGGAAAGCGGAGGAAAATAAGTCTGAGACAAAAGTACTGTAATTCTCTGGAATATATATCAAGAAGATTACTTGAGGAAGACAGCATTAACATTTCAAGGCAGTATGTTTCTCGGTTTTGCACAAAATATAATGCAACCGGTGAAATCAAAGCTGGCTGGGGTGGAAGTCGGAGACCAGCACTGAACATCGAAAAGCTGAAATACAGTAGATTCCCGTTAGGCCTATAGCGCTCTCAAAGGGACCTAACAGAATTAGGCGTTATAACCGCACAGCTTAGCATATAACTGACTTGGATGGATGCCCAACATGTGCACCACACATGTGCAGATGTACAGATACATGTACATGTAGATGTACCAGGTATCTACATGTTGTCATGTGTGTGAATTACGTTTACATGTATTGGGAGATGTATGTACCGTAATTTCGGAATAATAAATGCCTTGTATCCGGTTATCTCGACGTTTTCGTGACGCCAATAAAAAAAATATCACCAAATCTCTTCAAAACAACCATGGGACCTCATGCATGTCACGAAACATGCACTGCATCCACACCCACCGCAACATCCTGATTGCTAACTGCATGATACCAATTCATGGACTGTCCAATCGCTGACTTTTTTCAATAACCATGTGACCACAGAGAGTGACATATGACACGCCAAACATAATCGGCGAAAAGACGAGATTTGCTACATGAAGATACACGTACAATTTAAGCAATGGATTTTATTTATCGGTAGAAAGAAACCTTTCTGTAACAAAATACTACATGTTGATTATTTTTTGTGCCAAACTACACCACGAGAATAAATAAAAGGTGGACAAATAGCCCATGAAAGGAATTGAGCATTAACCTGTAAGGAATGAAGAAACAGTCTCCTGGCTGCATGGTGACATTGTACCATGGCACCTGGCTAAGTCCTGGGTACTTGTACATGTCAACTTTATCCACGTCCACACCGCTGAAGGAACCCTCTGGATGGTCAATGAAGACGTTGGCTTTATCATTCTGTAGTTGAAGTCAAGACCATTGAAATGTTAAGGCATCACAGTTGTCGGTATTTTGTTTGAAAATGATTGGGCCACGGATGTGAATTTGAGCAACTAAATTTTATTTGTTTGCGACCATACGTGTACATGTATCAGTTTTCTGAAAATTAGGCACTTAAATCAAACCAACATGGCAACCCAAGTGTTACTCAAGACTAAACCTTTCAAAAAGCATGTTATTTTTTCCCTAAAAATCATTGATTAAAATAACTTTTGATCACACCAGTAAGACACAGCTTGCTTCAGCATGGAAAAGGATGCACTTTTTGCACATGTCTGCTCAGAGAGAAGATTAAGAAATCAGTCATTTCTTGATCAACACAGGGTGATATCAAGTCAAACTTTCACAATTTCTCATCACAGCAGATAACATACCGGTACACGGTACACGTACGTATACATGCACATTAGGCCTGAAATTTTGTATTTTTGTCTGATAGTTACAAGTACAGGTACCTGTACATGCACCTGTTTGCTTACCGTTGTGTTGGTATGACATGTGCATGTGTACTACACGTACATTTGTACATTTGTGAAAATCCCATGCAAGCTTTACTGACAACTGAAAAAGGAAGCAAGAAATCTTGACACTTTTTATTCAATGTCTTTAACAACACATTACTCACATCTGATTAAGTCTGCACCTTTCAACATGTAAACTTTGTAAATGTACATGTATGGGCCCAGTTTTGTGAGTGTACATGTACTCGTTTGGAAAGTTCCAAACACAGAATGTTTCAGTTTTGGGTTTTAGAAGTGTTTGGCCATTCTTGCACCTTCTGAAGGACTTTACAGGTACATGTACATTTGTAACTTGGCTTTCGAATTTTGTCAATTGAACAGAATTTTGAATTGTATCCAAATGGTCAATTATATCTGAATAATAATTGTTGGTCGAATGTACACTGTACACATATGAGTACAAGTACATATGTATCCTGAACAATCAGACCAGGAACTGTGCAACATTTTTGTTTTGTTGGTCTTATTTTGAGGGGGAAGGGGTTTCTTCATCCCAACAGAGATTAACTACTGTTCTCTAACATGCTTAGCACAACTACGGTAAGAGAAGAGGGGATTAAATGCAAGGGGGCTAACACCTAAATTGAATACGTATGCTTCCTATCATGCAGTGTTACGGCATGGTTGAAACAGGAAACAAAGAGTTTCTAAGGATTTCAGAGAGAGATACCTAGCCACCACTAAAGCTACATGTACATGTCTGTACATGTACATGTATCTCTCAACCCTTTTCCATCTAGCGGCAATGGAGGACCTGTTGTACATGTACCGGTAGGTTTACGAAAATTACCAGTACATACCGGTATATGTAAACTATATGCGAACATACATGTACATGTACTGTGTGTCTACTGGTACCGGTACATGCAAGATGGGCTTGATGGCCACTTAAAAGTTTTGGTAAAAATAATGCGTCCTTGCATTTTCTGCACAGCACTGGGCTCCGGAAGGCTCATCGCAAAATGCCCTGAGAGTTCATGCAACATCTGCGCTTGGCCAAAAATATTTTAGCTGCATGCATGTATGAGTAACACACTTTCACCTTGTCTACTAAGAAAAACTCCTTCCGTCCATCCATGACACAGTTGATGTTATCTAGAGCATCAAAGTGCAGAACCGACTTGGTATCACCACTGCTGAACCATATGACAGCATCCTGCAGGTTCTTGGTGAAACCACCACAAAGCATGCAGCTCAACAGTTCCACCTCGCCTACAGAGCAGAGAGAAGGGAATGGCAGCTTCATTCAAATGTAATCACAATTTCAGGATACAAGGGTGGGCAACAGGCTGATTGGGGGCATGTAACCATGATCAGCTGCCATGTGTTGAGGTCGTTTGCCAGAATTTCAGCAATGTATGGCATGAATGTACTGTATATGTACATGTACACATGGGGGCAAGGAGTTTTTGGTGCATACATGTACATGCATACAGAACAGTAAACCTGATGTTTCCGAAACTTACTTATATTTCATAGACTAATCTGTCGACAGGAATAAGAAGCCGCTGCTGCCAGGCCAGCAAGCTCAAGCGCAGGCCCAAATGCATTGTAGCACTTTTTGCAGAAAGTTTTGATGGTAAAACAGGAGGAGGATTGCCTCGTCTCGATGACAGTGACCAGCTACTCAGCAATTCAGCCAATTAAAATGCAAAGTTTCCATTTGAGGGCAAGGAAATAGAATGAAGGAGATACATGAACATGTACATTTGCACCTGTACAAGCACAGTAATTCGTCAAGCTGTCTTACTACTGACAGTGATGACCTTTCAGTTGAATGACTGAGAGTGAGCATTAGTTGCGAGTCTTGCGTGCAGGTGTGGGCAAGTAAAAATCTATTAAATGTCACAAATCATTTTATTTTGATATGGTACATGTACACGTATGAGGTAAATGAATCCCCACACGGCATCAAACCACATCCTGAAAGGGCTTGTGAAATCTTAGAGCACACATGTACATGACAGCAGAGAAAACTGTATGATTGAGACAATGAAATTTGCCTTTGAGAAAGATTCTGCTAGGATCGAAACATCAGGCCCTCCGTATTTTGAGATTTGTATTTTAGGTCAATGTAGTCAGCAAGCAGTTTGCAGCAGTTTTGTATTGCACATATTTGTAATAAAATTTCAGTTATGAATGCTCAAAACCTCACAGTCCTGGAAGTAATGGAGGAGGTCAACCCTTCCAAGTGTGCAGTGCTATTAAACGGCATTTGAGACAAACACATACATGTATCCCCAGTAGTACGGGGTACTGTACATGAACATGTAATTTGCAAAACATTTCTCAGATATTTTGTTTTTCATTTTTCTTCGAAAAAAATTGAAAAATCTGAACAGTCTTTTTGGCCACTGAAAACTTGAAAATCGAAATAGATGATTACATGTAACTCTGAACAGTCGGCAGGTACGGTACATTGTGTACATGTACATGCACACTGTAAAGGAAGCGACTTAATACTAGCCCGTGAAACCTGGTGTGCTACTTTTTTTCAGTAGCTGGGGTGACCAATGATTCATGAAGAGGGGACAATTCAATACACCATTTAAGACATTTCAAAAACGGAATCCATTACGTCACTTCGATAGCTTAGTTGGTAGTGATTTGAACTACAGATCCATAGTCCCTGGTTCGAATCCGACCCATTTGTGCTATTCATTTTCCAATTTTATCATTGTGTTTGGCATTTCCTTTTTCAATTGATGCAGAAACAGAGTCCAAGCATGAACCCTCTAAGAGTCTTGAGAAAAATGGCAGACCAGGTTTCACGGGGTAGTATCTAACGTAGTCAATTCCCACTGTAAATGTACTGGTACATGCCATGTACATTGCTGAACTGGTGTACTAGCAACATGTTATACATACCCGCCATCTCCCTTGGCACACTGGCCACCATGTACATGTCCCCCAGCTGGTATTCATCGAGGAATTCATCAAGTCTCATTGCCCACAGACCCCTTGAACGATTCTCCTTCTTTCCTTCTTCCACCTCCACTTCTACATCACCAAACGCAGCTCTAAGTGGAAACACACAGGTACCATACATGTATGCTTTTGTCACAACACCATGAACGCTGGATTTACAAGTACATGTACAGGTACACGTACATGTATCTGTGCAGTAAACATACTGATATTAAGGATGTTTCAAGAGCACCCTAGGCACTATTAAGCTCCCACGCCGGAAGTAATGTGCAGAGAGGAGACAATGAGTACATGTACTGTACATGTACCGCTAGTTTCGAACATACACAGGGCAATTCCACGACATACCGGTACATGTAGAAATGCCAAAACTTCAGAATGATATTTGGTTTGAACACCTTACATGCATATTTTTAAACAATACTTGGGTTAAAGTTTTAGGAATCAACAAAATTTCTTATCAAGGTAGCCATTTTCAAAATGACGGCCAAAATATGCTAATAACATAAAGGTAAAAAAGAATGCATTGACGTACACACATGTATAACTGGCTTCCTGTATCTCCACTATGTTAATGCTCTAAAAGGTAATCTTTCACATGGATGGAGTTACATGTACCATGAATGAATTTTACAAAAATGTTGTTGTTTTACCATAAGGAATGTAACGTCAGTTACAAAAAACATGGGTTTGTAAATTTAATTCCACAAAGAAGGTGATCTGTATGGTGTAACTTGGGACTTCTAATCTATGACCAAATGTCTTCCTCTCCGTACCAGAAATACATGTAGGGATACTCAACATACTGTATCACTGAGCCAAAACGGATGCTTCAAAATGTGTAATGTCAGTTATCGAAATGTACACGTAGAAACCACTGTGTAACGTCAGTTACCACAAAAACAATGATAAACTGGCCCCATTCATTCACCTGAGCATTGCAGGCCAGCAAATACCGGTAGGTCCAATATTGCCTAGGCAGACCGAATCACAATTTGTAGACTTCAAATTCTCTGCTATCAGAGCATTTCATGGCCCATGGACATGATTGACTTTGTGGTTGTTAAGGAGGAGGATGCATACATGTATCTATCAGCAGGAGGATGCACACACATATCTACATGTATCAGCAGGACTGCCAGCTCGTATTTCTGAAAGTATTGGACCAAACGGGGCCCTCCAAATTGCTCTATTTCGCTATGGAGTGTAGGCATCAATTTTCAACATGGTGAAGGACCTCATCATGACTGGTTTGAGGGGTGATTTTCTCTGGAGAGCAATATCTTCAAAAGTCGTCGGTTAAGCCGATGAAATTTGAAAGGAAAATGAAAGATGAGGAAGTGAGCTTTAATTTGATATGGCTATAAATGTGCTCTACAAAGTTGATACTTCATTGCAGTATATGACCATCATTTTGTGGGTACCATAATCTGTTTGCCAGAATCAAGTGTGATGCCAGGAGCATAGTCCGTCTCATTTACATGTAGTTCTCGAGCAGGTTCTATTGTTAAAACCTTGGCGAATTATTATCAGTGACTCCCTGTACATAGCCATAATCTATGTATGATTTACACATATGCCTAGAGAGAGTCCATATGTCACAAGCCAGTATCTACAGTACGCATGTGCATAGCCGCGGAAGCTGTTGGATGTGTGACGTCATCTAGCAAAACACGTAATTAACTCCGAACACTGGTTAATGGATTCTCCTGATTAACTGTTCTCACCTTTATGTGATGGAATAATTTTACATTTCAGTTGATTCTAAAGAGATAATTTTGTCTAATTAGGCAATTCAACAGAATACGACGGGCAATGAATAAGAGCGCCACCGTACATGTACAGTATGGTTGCTACGTGATAACAACTATCGAACCCAAAAGGAATTCTTAGACGCGCGGCGGGAGAATATAAAAAGGCGAGCGTGACACGCTCACTTTAGTCGCTGCAATAAGTTGTGATGCTCCACGTTAGGTATCGGATTAGAGACTTTCTTGTCTTTTGTTATTTAGGATCTCCAAGGCACATCTCCTGTCTGGTAGTTCTTGCTTATTAATGATTTAGAGTGTCTCCAGATTGATGATCGATTAGTTTGAACAAATCTGTCACTGTATAATTAATATCTGTTGCACATTATGATTTCTGGAAGCCTTACATTGTGATTGAGTACACTTTAAGAATGTGATAACGTATTTAGAAGACTCCGGTTGCACTGTAGGAATATATTTAGGAAATGACTTTCCCGATATGAATGGTGATGAATTGGCTTGAAAATAATTCATGGTAAAGTATAATGTATGCACATGTATGTCAGTAATGATGTATGCACATGTATGCACATGTATGTCAGTAAGTCGTCGCATTAAGTTGTGATACTCCACATTAGGGTCGACAGCGGCGACTCACGCGACTCCGGCGACACCGAGAGGTTGCACAGGCTAGGCACAGTTGAAACTGGCGGAGTACTCAAGTGGGTACTGGTAATTGCAGTAAGGAGCTGGTGCTAGTATAGAAATCTACCAGAGTAATTGCAGCAGGGCTGGTTACTGACGTAGAAGTTGAAGTTATAGAAGTCTACCGGAGTAATTGCTGTAGGTAATGTTGGCTACTGACGTAGTCTTTTAAGTTAGAAAATGGTACCGGAGCAGCATCAGCAGAACTTGAGTCGCAATCAGATAGTGCTATGAAATTTGGTGAAGTAACAAAGTTCGTGTAAATAGAGAAACCAAAGATTAAAGAACTGTTGAAGAGATGGTTTAAATACATGTATCCGAATAAAACGAGCCAGGTTGATATTAAACAGTTGTCCCACCATCGTTTTCCCTCCACCGTCCTGACTCAAGGTGTTCAACTACCTGGTTGTATATTTCAAGCAAACGAATCTGGGGATTCGATAAACTTATTGTCGCAGTCCCTCCACAGGAGTGCACCTTCTAACCACATCGACAGAGAGGAACTCCGGCGGCTGCACGCGCAACACAAGGAAGTGAAAACTGAATGAATGTGTTCACTGCAGAGATGGTGATGGCTTCAAAAATTGCCTCCTGATTAGAGATGCTGTAATGGTGAAAACTGCCACTACCAACAGTTGTCTATGTACAAAAGCACTTCTCATTAAAGCTAAAGAGTTGGTACATGTACTGTACAGTACATGTACCCCGGTACTCTAACCTTCATAAGATCCTTCTAATTTCAGGTTAACTCTGAGTACATGTGCATTTGTACATGTCAAATGCACTGCCAAGTAAACATGGTAAAACCCTATTAAGTACTACAGGATAATAAAGCTAAATTAATTCAAAGTTTTGTAATCAATGACATTTTTGTGGTTATACAGTACAAGTACACATGTACACACTGTTGTATGATAACCATGTTTTCTAAAACATACACATACTGTAGGTTAATAACAGGGTATGCTTCAGGTTTTAAAATCTGGACAGAATCATTGCTTTTAAAAAATTGCAGTGTTTCTGTGTTTAAGACAAATGAATATATCTATGTACTCTGTAGTTTAATGAATCAGTTACTGTCATGTTTACAATAAAGTATTCATAAAATAAAAAGAAAATTGACTATTGTATGTCTCCTTTCACTTGTGCATCTGTGCATCATGAACCAAGGTACATGTATGATTCCATATCAAACAAATCATTCGAACGAGTCAGGGACATGAGATACATGTACATGTACATGTACATGTATTACAAACCAATTCTCAATTATGATTTGGCATGTGTGAATCCTATGGCAAATGCACATGTAAGCATAACATCAGTTATGCAACGTCAGTTACCAGCTGGTTACTACCGGTATTTTCACTAAAGTTTTCACAGCATAAAAGGCAAGGCAAACATTTAACTTAAATTATTTTGCACCTCTGTACCTAAGAACCTACTGTATGTATGTGTATTACATGTAAGTCAAGTTACATGTACCGGTAAACATCATTCTAGCAAGTCAGGGACATACATGTAGGATATTTCAATTTGACTGTACACGATGCTTTCCCATGTCCTTTTTGCGTAACATCGGTTTCCGGACACAATTTTACTTGCTGTTCAATGAGAAATGCGTATGCAGTTTGGGTGAGAAACTTCCCACCTACGGTATTTCTTCACTCTCCTTAACTCATTTACATGTACAAGTACGTGTTACTGTACAGTACTTATTACAAGCCCCAGATATTTCTATTTACATACTGTAACTACAATACAAACAGTGTACCAGTAGTTAAAATTCTGCCTTGTAATGTCACTGACTGTGGAATGCCCCCCCCCAGGTTTAGATGTACACGTACAGTGTACAATTGTATGAGGAAAACCCGAGAAGAATATTCTGGGTATTAAGGACTGCAAACCCAATCCACACGAGGACCGAGCCCGGAATTGAACCCAGGCCACAGAGGGAAAGGGCAAGGGAAAAAGCTTGATGAAAATTACACCAACCTCAGCACCACAGTATCCAGGTCTCTTTGTTTCACCACTTTCTAAGTACATATATCGGTAGGTAAGGTAATGGGCATGTACATGTACATGTATACATGTACCGGTACGTGGCGATCACTGCGCCACTTCAAGGCACAAAACCTCGTTTTCGGTTTTGTGCTCCGGGTGCGTGCTGCAAGGGGAATCCCCCAAAAAAACTTTTGTGTGACGTAATTTCTATTTTTACAAATATGCAAACTATAGCTTGATGTACAGTAAAGCAGACGTCAGCCATCATGAAAAACCATAAGAAAGTTTCAGAGAAACACGTGTATGCTGAGTTGCCCATGCAGACAAAAGCCCTCCTTTTGCACTGGTATTAGGGTAATCAAAATCACCGTAATTTTTGCTGAAACTAAGGAATTTATCCATTTTCACTGTGATTGTATCATTATTTGATTATTTAAAAGTTAACATCGGAAAGGTATTTTTTAGGCCCGCCGTATCGCATGTCAACTGCCCGTTGCACTAGTCATTTTTATCATTTAAAACTGGATTTTACAGAGTGTCTATATAAAATACAGTATAAAGAAGATTGACATATGGCAGGTTCCTCAAAATATGGAATATTAGATAATGTTCAACTTTGGGGGCTCAATTTTCATGAAGTGAACAGCAGTGAATTAATTTCCAATGTTTGATGTAATGAGGCAAGTCATGGCTGATGTCTGGAACAATGATGACCATGTCAACTGTTAATTGGCGTTAATTACCTTAAGAGTCGAATGTTGCCAATTTTGAGGGACATGAACTCCCTGATAAAATCAGAGCAAACAGAATTTACTGAGTGATAATCCCCGAGGTTATTTTACACAGATTTATATGTGGTGAAAGGTAATAATATTTACACATACATGTATTAAAACCATAACCAGGAAATTAAAAAGTACCTCTCACAATTAATCAGGTCCCAAAGTCAAAAGTCGCGAATGTCATCCGATTCTGTCATTAGTGTAAAAAAAATCGACTGCAAAAAAGCAAGTAAAATCCATACATGTATATTGATGTACAAAACAAACTTTCAAAAAGAGCGCAAAAAAGCACTGCCAAACCATCACCCTTTTACAACTGGACCGATCCAGTATGTATGTTCCCGAAACCCACAGTCCAAAATACTGATCGTGGCAATTTTGCGGCTTCCATCAATCTCTCGCGGTGACGTTAGAGAAACATTTCGCTGCATTCTGGCCTGTTTGACCTTTGACATCAACCCAGATAGTGCGCCCTCTTTTTTATTCGATATTCATGAACCCCTCCACAGAATGGCGACGCTCCGTGATTTTTCTCTTCGGAACAATTTTTCTCAAAAGAAATTCCATCATTCTGATTAACGTTCGCAAAAAAATAACATTCGAGACATAAAATACGATTCATGACGAAAATGCTCAGAGTTGTTAATTTTAATTTTTTTTCAGCGGGGTTATCTCGAAAATAACCGGCAAAATGAAAATCACGCATGGAATTTTCGAGCACTACTGTATATGTGACAGCATTTTCGGCATTCTCAAACGTTATGCAGTTTCTGTCAAAATTCCCGAATGTGATCAAAGTTCTGTCAAACATAACTTTCGCAACGAACATACCAGTATTGTACTCATTATAAATTTTATGATGCAGCCAAACTTAAAGATAATTTTTGGTGGTCAAAATATACAAGACCTGGCAAATACATGTATGTTGGTATAGTGAGTGCGATTATAAATGGTAAGAGAATGAAGAGAGCCAAACCTTTCTTATCATTTTCCGTCGATTTTGTGCTTTTTTTTCCCGTGGCTTATATTTTTTAAAAGTTATTTCTTAGGTGCTTCAAAATACATCAGTCGAAAAATATACTGAATTCTCCTTCTTGTTGAAAGAAGTTTTGAAATCAAGTCCTCTGGTGTAATCACTTTGACGTAAAACTTTAAATGAATTTAACTCCATTTGATTTGCAATGGTAGCCAACCAAATTTCCACCATAAGTACATATTATGCCTAATTATCCCCATATAATCATTTTTATAAATCTGAAGGTATAAATATAATTTATATTTTACATGATCAAAGTCACTCTTTTAGAAGTTTTAAAAAATGACAGCCAAAGTTGCATTTTGGTCCATTCTATGAAGAACATGCTACACATGTATATACAGTCAATGATTTTGGATGTATGTACATGCACAAGTACTTCATCGGCATTCTAAAAAAGCTGTTTCCTGCTTCACTGCACACGCGACTGTAATGCTCAATCGTGATTGGCTGAAGGGCTAATTTGCATGGTAGCAAAATTGTGATTGGACAGTTTATGCCTCAGTCAATTGTTACATGGAATTTGTTTATTTATGCATGCAAAGTATAATTATTCAGTAGTTCCAAGAATTTTAAAAAGTAAGATATTACAATTTAAAGAAAAAAATTCATACTCGTGCCACCAAAATTGATGTGTACTGTACATGTAAATCAGAAAACTACAAACTTTTAAGCAGGGCCCATTATTACAATATACATGTACATGTACTGTACATGTAGTTTCGGTCACACAGCTGGATCTGTCAGTACATTGCTTCATCAGTGTTAAGTCAGGTGAACAGAAATTTTATACATGTACCGTACATGTACCGGTACATGTTGTACATCATGAAAACGTATATGTACATGTAGTACCATAACTTTCATGTGTCTGGCCCCATGGAGATGATCTTGGTAAAGTATCATTGGAAATAACTTTTCAAGCACTTTTTGGCAATATCAGTTTGGTTATTCATTGATTTTGAAATTTCTATGCATACAAGTACCTATATACTTTCTACCAAACCAATCAGACTTGGGTGACGAAAATTGGGATCTGCCTCTGGAAACTATACAGTTATGGACAAAGGCTACTAAGGAAAATCAAATGTCAGACTAATTCCCAAACAAAATAACAAAATCTGGCTTAGCACTGCCACCAGCAGTTAACAATGTGGAATAGGCCTAAATGAAGATAAGTCTAATGTGATAACTGATACGGAACAGTCACAAGTCATGTTACGTATATGTCATGTATGTGGACTAATAATACTTGTTACGTTGTTAGTCTGGCTCAAATAAATTTTTAAATTACAAGGTTAGACTTAATTATGCGCCCCTACATTACAAGTTCAACAAGTCACTGATTAGGTACATGTACATACATGTACATGTATGTGTACACACATATACATGTACATGTATACTACATCATACACGTACACATATATGCTTAGTACCGAAGGCCTAGGGGTCCTAGACTGGACTCTATAGCCTACCTCATATATTCATCATTCCAAAGTTTGAAAGCTTTCATACTTCTTGCAGCCCCTTTCATCAACAAAGGTCGCCCTTTCCGCACATAGTCTTCGAAGAAAACACCTGGCTCTGGCACAAACTGTACGGTGTCTACACCGGCCTCAGCTACCCGGTGCCACCCGAGCGGTTTCAAGTGGCCCGCTGGCATGGCTGGTGGTTCGTCAACACAGTCAACGTTCTTGGAGCTCGAAAACGCAAAGAAACACACAACACAAACAACAATGTTGCACGACAAAAAAGCTCGGCGAACTGCCCCTAAAGATGAGCGGAAAATACTTTCACGTGTAACCATTCTTCTCTTTTTCTGATTTTGTACTGAAAGGAATGTGAAATTGTGCACATAATTTTCAGTTAGACTTCACAGAAATGCAGACGAAAAACTCAGCTGGGTTAAGCCGTCTGCCACAGCGTGAGGCATTATGGGTATCCGAGTGCATTATGGGTGTCACGTGAAATGTGTGCAGCTGAAATGCTGCGTATGGCATGCATGGTACGGTTATGCTGGCTTCGCCAAATTTGATGATCCAGCTCATTTTCATCGCCGAAATAACGTGCTTTTCTGTAATTTGAATCAAAGTCTTCATTGTATTAGTTGTGTAAATAGAACAGGTGAGGTATGCATGCACTAAAAGTGTATTATTGAATTTCCGGTGTTTAACATGTTAAATAAAAATGTAGCTTACAGTACACATATACCATGATCAAGACAATCATGATTGTTTGACGAACTTTGTGCATTGCCGTGGCTAGGTCTAGGGATTGTGCCGTGGGAGTCTTTAGTAGTGTGCACATTTATGTAATTTACACTGTAAACAATGCACACCCCAAGTACATGTTTTTGTACTATATGTATTTTTGAGGATATGGTGTACTTTATTTCACCTAGATTTTGGCATGTTTGGGACTGAAAACGTGGGATTAGAGAATTTGCCAAGTCCAATACAGGAAATTAATGCCTGCCCAGCCACATATGCATACATTTGTAATTACATGTATAGACATATCTTTGGGATGTTTATGAATGTACATACCGGTATCTAGTACATGTGAAATGCCTTGAAGTTAAAGTTTTGCTTAAATATTTCAGAATCCAGGTTCGTGTACATGTATATACATGACATATGATGATGTATACAAAGTGTGGTTTTTATGCATTATCATGTGCATGTGTAATCATGATGGTGACGTGTCATGGTCATTATATTAATTAAAGGAAAAAATGTCCATCTTTAAGGGAATACAAAGTTAGAATTGATCTAAATATTTACCAGAATTTCCGGGGAGTCAATTTAGGAATATTCGTAAATACGGTAAGACAATTTAGCCATTGCGATTGGTGAGAGACCAGCACATGCACATCTTAAACAGTTGAAAAGGAACCAGTTGACGTGGCACCTCACACAGTACGCCTCACATGCGTGTGCCCATTTCCTCAACATTTGTATTATGACCAAACATACTGTAGCAAGGCTTCATGTACAGGTACATGTATAATAGGGAGGGTTTTTTTTTTTAATAAAGTAAAATAGTTCCTCAAAATCATTGAACATTTGTAAAGTTTAAATTTATTTTGCTTTTCTGACTCAAAAGGTACTCGTACATGTACGTATGTAATTGGAATAAATACATGTGTTTGGCCATAGAGACGCTTATGCACAACTCAAGAGATACATGTACAGCACTGTCCCTAAATTCAGAGAAGTCCCTTTATTTGGAGACAAAACCAGTTCCCTGAAAGAGAGAATGTCTCCTGAAAAGGGGACATTTCTCCCTAAGTGGGCTTGGGTAAAAAATATCCACATGCTACATGTACATGTACTATCAGTTTTTTCCCCATCTTATCCATTCGCATGCAGGTAAGTTATTTATGTTGTTATGAACTTTGTGCCATGTGACTTAATTACATGTACATGTAGGTAAAGAATTAATATTTTAAAGATTGTTCTGATACAGTCTTTTTCCTATATACAGTATATCCTTCATGCCCCATTGCAGACTCCTGCTTGTAATCCTAGAAGCGAACTGTAGAAAGTTTTTGTAAATGGCAGCCGTGGGTGTTTTTTCTGCTGAATCCAGTGGTACTAAAAAGATAGCAAAGGTACGGTCACCAAGTCCACTTGAAAAAAAAAAATGTCCCCATTTAGAGGGACATTCTCTCTTTTGGAGGACTAATTTTGTCTCCGAATAAAGGGACTTCCCTGAGATTTTGATGTGGGCCTATACTGTTGGCTGGTCTATAGTGTTCAATTAAGACCGGCTTAGGAGAATGGACAACTAATGACTTTGCTTTCAGCTTGGGTATTACATGTAGTTGTATATTTTGCCCTCCTGCATCGGAAATTTGGTTCTGGATCCCCCCTTGACTCTGTCTTTCCTTTACATAAATTTGCTCGTAAAGCTGAGGCAGAAACATGTTCACATGTGGTGAATCTGGTCATAGTCTCGCAAACACGCCTCCCCATGCATGACACTATAGTGCCATTGCACCTGAAACATACACTTTTAGATTGATAGTATCAGTGAGGGCTACTAGTGCTTGAGACTGATGGTACTAAAAATTTCTCCCTTCCAAAAAGCTTTCAATGGGATTACTTTCGTTGGGAATTTATAGAAAAATAAAAGATTTTTGTGAACGCTCAATTGTATCTTAAAGGTTCAACATTGTCTAAATTTTGCACCAGCTCCCTGCAGCTTTATCTGTTTGGTTTAAGAGTATCTATTAATTTAAAGTGTGTTTCTGCAAAATACATGTTGTTGAAATATTGCGATAGTGATGTTGAAGTGCAATCAGATTTTGAGTTTTTGCACAGCCTGATGTGTGCAATGAACAAAGGAAATTTCAGACAAACTGCACCGATTCAGGGAAGTCTGCTGTACACGTATATCGCTGGGTACTGTGCTTGTTGCATATGTGGCATGAGTATGGAGCTTATCAGCCATTGTTCTCTTTGTGAATTCTACAATCATCAAATGAATGCATGCATAACAGCACAGATCAAAGGCTGTGGGCTGCCAAGTTCTTTGTGGTCAAATTAGCTTCATTGTCTTGTTACATGTACATGTAGAAGCCATTCAGATTACTTTGTGTGCATACTGTCATGCTGCAAAGTATTCTCAGACTTGCATATGCAGTTGCATTGCCTGCAGGAAACCTTTGACCTTTCAAGGGTATAGGGGCTACACTATGCACTTACATTGTAGCTTGTGGATTTTATCATCACCTACTGTCTGTTAATACTCAAGTTTTTCTGAGGCTTATCCAGGTGGGTAGGTGTATATGTACTTGTACATTACTGTACAATGTTTATTGTAAGTTACTGTTTGCAGGAAAGATTTACATGTACATGTAGGCTGAGTGATAGCCCAACAAATTATTCCATTTGGCTGGTCTACAATACATACATGTATATGCCCATACCTAATTCCTCCATGGTTAACCCTCATATGCAAAGATGCATTCATGACAAAGTTGTCCTGTCCGTCAAAATCAGCCAAATGACATGTCGAATGTAAATTTTATATATATTTGGTGGCCGGCACGATGACAAACATGTATTTCCTTTTGCCATTTGATGTACACGTATTTCGATGTACCGGTAATGACTGATTTTGTTTTCCATTTGATATCTTCTTGTTGGTACATACCGGTAGATGTTCCTGGTTGAATGTAATAATAGCCAAAAGTCACGGTAGTGCAGGTACTGGTACGGGTACATGTACCGATACATGTAATAATTTCTTCATCTTTGTTCAGGTTAAAGTACATGTACTTATACGTGAACCGGTACATGCACTGTACATGTAGCGTTCATCACATTGGGTCATGGTCAGGAGGTACATGTAGCTGTACACTACTTGTTGAGAGAATGCAAGGTTGATCTAGTACATGTACATGTATGTTGTGCTGTGGCGCACGGATGCAGGCACGCCTCGCTGCAGTACTACCTGTACAAGATAGCACTTAATTTCCATATTGCCATATACTGTATATATGTACATGTACTGGTAAGTCATTTCTCCAACTGATACCCTTAACTGAAAATCAGTGCATTCATGTATGCCAAAAAAATATTACACACGCTTACCCGCGGTACTTGCTTGCATATGTTAACATAATGAAATTAATCACTGGGTTGAGCACTGCCAACGTACACATATCCTACATACGTACATGTACGTATAAGTTACAGGGCTTGACCTTTTATGATGATGGCCTTGCTCATTGGAAATGAGTCAGTGGGAAACAAATTATATTTTTACTAGAATCAAGAGCTACATAAAATGTACACCTCAGTTTTGCAGTATGGGCACTGTCAATTGTTTTATGACCTGTTTTATCACCCGCATGATTCTCATCAATGCATTGCTTGCACACAGTGTTTCAGTTTGTTGAAGGTATTTATTCATCTACACAGAGTTGAGAATGCTATAAATGTAATAATCATAATGATAATACTAATTTATTTATAAAGCGCAAATTTCGTAAAGATATGTTCAAATGCACTGTACATTAATAATTCAGTAAATTGACACTGACCAAACACATACACGTGTAAGCAATAAAACAATAAGATACATATATACACTACACCCAAAACATGTACATTGCACATGGACAGTATTTCTTTATATATACGTGTACCTACATGTGTAGTCTACCCAATTTTCTTGATTTTCAAGGGATTTTAGTAGTTACCGGTATGTTGGCATTTGGATGCGATCGATGTTAAAATACCAAGGGTTAAAAGTCTGTTTTATGTGAATTATGGTATCTGTAGCTTCCTGGATAGACAATGAATGCATCAAACATGTTATAACAGGTACAATGTACATGTACTTGTATGCATTGAAATTGAAAGTGTTGACACACATTTTGCTTTGTTTCATTAATTTAACTACATGTACATGTATGTTGGTGTTTAGAAACTACATGTGGGCACATGCACGTGTACATGTACAATCGATCTGCAATTTTACCATGGCGCAGGAGCCATTTTCCTTAAGCATGCATGTTGAGCATGCACATGTATGAGTGTGTGATACATTTTACATGTAAGATACTGTATACCAGGTAGTGTGTACATGTAGGCCTTTGCATGTACATATATTACATGTATTCAAGTCATACATGCAGCCTACATAGCGCATTCTTCACATACATGTACATGTACGGTATATATTGGCTACTTCCAAAATCACTTTAAAAGATTGTACATGTATACAGATACTTGTATCCCAGCAGAGATAATAGCACAGTACACCGCCTAATATGACTGTTTTTTCTTATGAAAATTTTCACATCTATTTCAGAATTGGCAGCATGGAGGACACAGCCACAGATTTCCAGGATCTTCTGGCTGCTTTTGACATCCCGGACATGAGGGTCAAGATCAGTGAAGTCCGCTCCTTGGCTCCCGATGTGACCTCTACCACCAACATGTTCCCAAAGACGGTAACCACCAGTGCTTCAGCCTCCACTCCCACAGTGAAACAAGAGCCGGAGTCTGTGGGGGACGACTGCCAGTCTTCTTGGAAGGGAGCCTGCTTAGCTGAGAGCAGGGACCCAGTGGTGGAAGGGTCCCCAACGCTTCCACCTCCAGTTTCCCATGTGGCAGACCTGCCGTTAGAAACTCCAGCTACTGTTACAGCTCAGGAGATCAGTGCCCAGCAGAAAGAGCCTACCATGAACGGGGACAGCATGAGCAGTTTTGCTGAGCCGCAGCAGGGGACACCGTCAGTAGCCCAGCATGCCAAAGTTGTCTCGTCTACACTCATCGCAAACTCCTGGGCAAATTCGGTTTCTGGGAGCAAAAACTTGCTGGTGAGCATCGCGCCCAAGCCAGGAAGAGCAGACAAGCTATCAGGAGCATCAGTCTCCCAGTCAAGGTGTGCCAGGCTGATGTCAGTGGCAGCCAGTACTCAGGCAAGTGGCGTTATCACAACTCCCATTACGGCATGCATAAGTATGGGTTTGGTGAACAACAAGCACACCAATGCTCCACCATTGGTGATTGGTAACCATGTTCAACCTGCAGTCAAGGGAAAAACATCCACAATAATTGTGGACGTTTCTAGCGTCAAACAAGCACAACTGAACCCTTCAAAGACCATCACGGGCTACCAGATATTGCAGGTCTCCTCTGCGGATCTGCTGAAGCGTGTGAACCCAATCCCGAGGTTTGTCCCCATTTTTAACCAACTGAGGGTAGCACTCGGTGGAAACAACTCCAAGCTCGGTAAGATGAGATACCCATGCGAGGAGTGTGGGGACATCTTCCTGGTCCAGTCCAGTCTGAAGTTGCACATGGAACGTCGCAGTGTGCACATCGCTTTCAACTGCCCCTTTTGCGTGAACAATCAGAGCCTGACTTTCTACAACAAGTGTAGCTTTCATGCTCACCTGCGTCAGCACAGTAAGCAGGGGAAGCTGAAGATCAATTTTGCCAGCCAGGCCTACAGCAATGCCACAGTTTCCTCTCTGGCATTCCCCAAGACCTCCACTCAGGATAAAGTTGTGGTATCAGATGTGGTCAAGGTCCCCAGTAGTAGTGAGGTACATGTTACAAAAAGCAGTGCCCCTAGTCCGACCTCCTCGACCAAGGAAACAGAAGATTTGAGATCTACCGGTACGCAGCTAACGAGTAAAGCAAGTACCGGTAGTACCACAATCGTTATAAGGCCTGTCGTGACGGAAGGTGTAAATTCGTGCCCGATATGCCTGATAAGGTTCACATCTGAGTCGGCCCTGCAATCCCACATGCAACGCTACCTGCCCAACCAGGATGTCACCTGCGATGCCTGCAAGATGACCCTGCCAAATAGATGCCAGCTGAGGATGCACAGTGTCATGCACAGCGGCGTGACCAGCAAGTGGATGTGCCCCGAGTGCGCGAGACCAATTTCTGACCTGAAAGCCTTCTACTGCCACATATCCAACACCTGCATGCACTGGTACCGCCAGATGCGTGTGCAGTGCAAGCTTTGCTCCCGAATGGTCAGCGACTACGTCCAGCACTTAGACAAGGGGCACGAGATGCTTTTCTACCGTTGCGTGTCCTGCTCCATGGCATTCAAGACCCTGCCAGCTCTGAAAGAGCACAGTGAACGCAGACACAACATCCAGCCCGGCTCCCCTCTGTGCCGAATCATCTCCAAGTGCCCTTTCTGCGAGACGGTCTTTATGCAGAAGCCACTACTCATAGCGCACATTAAGATGCACATCCAACAGGAGGGGATGGTCAAGAGCAAGGCGTGGGTCTACTGTTGTCCAAAGTGCTCCACCACCTTCAGCCACCTGATCAATTTCAAGAAGCACCTGGTCACGTCCCATCCAACCTTGAAGCATTTCCACTGTGACCTGTGCCGGCGCAACTTTCCAAGTTATGAACAGCTGACGTGGCACTTTGAGACCGGTCAAAAAAGTGGGACGCAAGTAGTCTGCTTAGCAGCAAAACTCCGCAATTTCAAGAAGGGTCAAGATTCCATGAAAAGTGGTGAAGGCATCACAAGCAAACCATCAGACACATCGAAAGCATTGAAATTGCCAGACACTGGAAAGAAGGAGGAGCAACCTGTTGGGAAACTCTACGTCAAGAAAACCCACAGTTGTCCAGGCTGCAGAAAAAGTGGCAAAGTAATGTACTTTTTCAAAGAGGAAGATCTCAAGACCCACATGGGCCAGGCCCACCCTGAAATGAAACTGTCCTCTCTGAAGCCTGATGAATGTATAAAGTATGTGACCATCAGACCCAAAGAGGACTCCAGCAAAGGGTCAGATGACAAGTCAAGTCCAGGAGGAACTGCAGAGAATTCGAAGAAGCGGAAAAATAGTGAGGAGACGCGGGATGGAACTCCAGCGGCCAAGAAGCCTAAGTTCGTCCTCCCGAGCGAATTCACTTGCGCCAAAACCCAGTGCCTCTACCAGTCCAAAGACCGGGCAGACTTCAAAGCCCACATACAGAGTCACTGTCAGGATCCGTCACTCCCCCAGTGTGAGGAGTGTGGGGCGTGCTTCCGCATTGAGCTAGCTCTCAAGAGGCATCTCTTCATCCAGCATGGCATCAGGGAGTTTGATGTCTACATAAGGATGCTCAGAGGAGTAAGCCCATCCCCTCCACCAGAGGAAACCAACCCAAGTCCCAACCCAGCTCAGGAGATTTCCGAACAAGTCTCTCCCCCAACATCATCAGCTGGGGTTGCGGACAAATCTACTGTGCTGGAATGCCAGGTTTGCTACAAGACATTTCAGAATGAAGGTAACCTGCGTACCCATATGCGAAACCATGGTATGGCATTCATTCGCTCAAAACGCTCTGCTAGCAGTGATTAAATGAACAAAAACAAAAAAATTTCAACAGGTTTTAGAGTTTTAGTGGGATTAGAATGCAAACATTTTGTGTAAAACAACCTTTTTGAGATTCACATTGCATTGTGGGATTGTATGACAAACAAGCTTTGCATGGTTTGCACAAACCTGAAACTAAGCTGTACATACCAAAGATCTCATAAGCAGCGCATAGTGGCGCAAGATGGAGAACTCTGCCAAAATGGTGTAATCACCATGGGCGCCATTCGAATGTGCATGTTAATGCAAAGGCGCAGACACACCAGGTGTGTGTGCCTGTCGCAGCACCTGCGCCTGTTGCATTAACATGTATTGCGCAAGCGTATTGCTGCCCAAATTGCATACATGCGATTACAACGTTTCACAATTATTCACGGTGAAGTTCTCAATCATTTGCAGCTATGTGGCACTGTAGATCTATGGTACAGTCAAACACGCTTAATACATGTACAAGCTCGAAGGGACTCTCCAAGAAACCTTGTCTTACGGTAAAACTTGTGTTTTACGTGTTGACACTTATCCCATTCATAGAGCGCAAGTCTGGCGTCATGCACCAGCGGGCATTGTTATACCTACGGCAATGTACTACAGGCCTACATGTACAAGTACTGTGCGATAAAGTATATGCAGTAGATTAGTATTCAAAGTACAGCCTTTAACTTGTCAATAAATTTTAAATCATATTCGAATGAATAAAACAATGATTTCAAATACGCCTACTTGTTTGGCGCAACAGCAGAGAACACAGGTTGTAAGTGGCCAGCCGCCCTGTGCCGCGCGCACGCGGCGTGGCCCAGCAAAGCACTCCTTAGAAACTGGTACCCGACATTGCACGTGAGTAAAGGTTTAATTAACTTGATAACCAGTTCATATAATGACCGGACGTAAGAGGGCGTTGAAATTGGGGAATTTCCATTGGTTTGTAATTGGCGAGAGGGGATCTATTTTCAAATCAGGTTGACCCATAATTGTTCGGCTTAAAAAAAAAACCTTTTAGGACCAGAACTGCTGTGATCAAAACTCCTTTGATGCTGCGACATCGCAACACCTACATGTATTATCGTCTAGAATAAAGCCCCCTCTAGCAGCACAAGGAACAGTCACCGTTGGTAAAACCGTTGTGAAAATTGCCGAGCGGATTAGCATTTTTGGAGAACTTCTGATGCAGTTCCATCAGGAATTACTTACTGGAATTACTAGGATTAAGCTTTTGACAATGCTTTTCAATTGTACTCGTATTAAAAATGCCATGGACAATGGTTTTTGACACTGCTGGTTAGGCAAAAGTGCTTGTCGTGTCTGTGTTCTCGTCTTAGCATAGCTTGTATTAAGTAAGTTTTCAATCATAGTAATGTGTACATTTTGAACAGGACTGAAGAAATATGCTCGTCTTAAGCACGATCTCATCCCAAGCGTGCTCGTGTTAATCGTGTTTGACTGTATATGCTTGTGAAATGTTAATCAATTCTGAATATCTGTTTTTGAAGAGTCAGAATCAAGATCATGTCTTTTCACATAGCAGGACTTCAAATTAAATTTGGGAATAAGGTTATTCAAAAACATTAAATTTTAAAGCAACATGTAATTGGTTAGTGAAAAGTTGGGGAATCCCCTGTATTGACACCAGGTTCTACATGTATGTTGGACTATAACCATTGGTGTCAGTATACAGGTACATGTAATACACAAATATGTTTTTGAGTGCAGTGGAAATAATTTCTTGAGGTGACAGATGAAATGTTTGACTCCATGAAGCGGAGCTGAGTGGAATGGAACATTTAATCTGCCCCTGAATGAATTATTCTTACCACTGCATGAATGAGAAACATTATTTGTTTACAATACCGGCACAAATCTTCATCTACATATATTAGAAGAACAGACAGGTCCCAAGTGCTCGTATCTAACAGCCGTTTTATTGCCAAACAGATTTGTGTCCAAAGTGCTACGTACATGTAGTTCCGTGCAGTGTTCTAAAAAGACGGGTTTCCATCCCAACATTATTTTCGCCTCAGTGGAAATGAGATACAATGGGTGTTGAACCAGTCAAGTGAAATTAAGGACCTGTTTGTTTCACATGGATCTTGATCAATGATCTCAAGGCTGTTACATGTACATGTATGTGTGTATCTACATTAGGCGGATTCTGGTGTCAACATCATATCGCTGATGGGGGTCCAAATCTGCACGAACCAAACGGGCCCAAAATTCTATTGAAGGGGTACCACTGAATAGAATGAATAATTTAATGACATTTGATCAACAATCCACCAATCAGATGATGAGGATTTATGCAAGCAAATGTTGACCAATCAGAATTTGAAGCTCACTCATCCCACATTGACCTATTACAGTGTATTACAGCCTAGTGACAGATCCTAGTGACAGATGTCACTGCAACCAGCGTGATGTGGTTAATCAGTATTTGTGGCGTTTGGCTTTCTAAAGTTGAAAGTTTCTGGTAACAATTATACATTATATTATAGATCAGAAAAATTCTGAACCAAAGTCAATTTTTGACTCTCTTCCCACAGGGGTGTGAGTGAAATCCATGGTTCATTTGTCATCCAGTCCCTCTGAAACGAAAATGTCAAAATAGTTGATTTCAACAAGCTACAGTAGTTTATAAAACATTTGCAAATGTGCTGTTTTCTTTTAACGTACTGGTACATGTTCTGTACATAACATGTACGAGTTGAAGCAGTGATAGGACTCTATGAAATCAGCCCAAACTTTATTCCAACCTACATGTATAAAACTGCAGGAGCACTTTCACTTGCCCAGAAGGGCCAAGCATTGTTCATTATTTTACCCTAGAGTATTGCTTGATGTACCAGTACATGTGTACCTGGACATCACGCAGGGTCAATGACTTTAGGGAGGAGAAATGTTTGCATTCTGTGCACACAGTTTGTTTTGGGAACGGTGCATAATACTAGCCCCAGTTATGGACTGTGCTGTGCTTCATCTATCAATGTTGTTTCCAATAGTATGTTTTTCTGGTATACTCTAGAGGCCTATTGATATTGGTCTCTGTGGGTCAGAGATCAAAAGTCAAGGTCATTAGTATTTTAAAAAGAAAGGGAGATCATTTTCCCCATTGAGACAGTTTCTGTCATGGGCTAAGGTTTGGTGTGGACCTTCTCCAGGAAATATGCAAATTAGACAGGTGCATATGGGCTACTACCACCAGTTGGCAAGCGCAGCCATTAAGACTGTCCGCAATGTACATGTAGGAGAGCTGCTGTAACCATTACCTGGCACGTTGAAGGTCAATCAAAATCTTATTACAGCATCTCTCCGATACTTCAGCACACTTTTTTTGAAACTATGGTACATGTGTACATGTAAATTACATGTACAGTAAGTTGCCAGTGTCCTGACATCTGAAAGTAACAATTCTTGTCTTTACATTTAGTACTCAAGTTAAGCTACCGGTATACTAGTACAGAAATGGCGTGTGTAAATGTGCTAATACTTCCATGCACATGGAGATTTGTACTGTGTATTTGTTATGTCATTGATTTAAGCAACTTTACCAACCAGTGGTACTGGTAGTAATGCACATGCGCCTGCCTTTTTGTGCGTATTTCATGGGAAAGGTCCCTTTATGGGGTATTTGTGTTGATCACGTCAATCTTGTTTTGGGAATTTTTACTAATGAGTTTTAGTTCACCTGCAAAGCATTCTTATGAAATACATGTAGTCTAGGAAACAGTTTTGATTCCTGTGAGCAGATCTTTATAACTTGATACATGTATACATGTACATGTATGGAAAAACATAATCTTTGTTACAATATTGGAAGCAAGATTTTGAATGAATTACCTCCGAGGCCTGATCTTTTAAGCAGATAACCGTTTTGAAAGACAGAACAGGTTTTTTTCACGTTTTTCCTTTTTTTTTATTTCAAATGTTTTTGTGTGTGGTTTTGGTTAATGTCCCTGTGTCAGAGAAGAAGACATGGAAACTTGAATGGAATTCAGAGAATAGGAGGAACTGGTATACATCTGTAAGTATTAGCAATTCAACATCTACATTGTACATGTACATGTCCCAGTACATGTATCTACCATACATGTAGTTCTTGCAGACTCTGGCATACTGATGAGTGTATGATTGTATGTACATGTACAGTTCATGTACCAGTACATGTAAATGTATTTGTGCACATTTTATGATTAATTATGGAAGACGTGGCCCTTTGACCTCCAGATTTCAACCCCTTAGATTGTGACCCACTGACAGCAGAAGTGGGAGGGCCAGGGGGACCGGTGCCCCTCTCCCACACACATTTTTGCAGGTCCAGTAATTGGGTGGGGCTTAGTGGATCGAGCTTTTAATGGCTGATGCCAGATGGTCTAACAACTGCCCCCCCCCACTTTAAAAATCATTCCATTGTAACCTACACGTATATATATATACATGTACATGTATATGAGCATGGAATTTTGGCAGTGGCAAGCTTGATTATGTGAAGTAAAACATGACACACACATTCAGATTCAAATGTCCATCCCTGGTCCCCGTGCACTCGCCATACCGTGCAAAATGGTGAGGCCTACACGTACGTATTCATGTAGTGGGGCTGAAGTCTGGTTGTATTAATGTCTGTGTAATAGCCATCCAAAACATTTATGTCTGTATGTCCATGTATTTGTTTGTATGTCCATGTATTTCCCACTGAGGTCTGAAACCTTTTTGGATGGGCAAGGCCCAAACACGGTCCGCTGATATCATCAGCTGACCCCTGCCTACCCATCAATGGCCTTTTGCAGAGGTCGTCACCATGTTCATGAAGAGATTACTTTGGCCAGCACTTGCCAACTTTCCAAATTCCAGTGTTTCAACCAAATCAACAACACTATCTGATGCCAATGTCTTGGTGAAATCATTCTGACCAATTAAGCATTCTATCATTGCATAAGTTACATGTACTAAGGGTCATTTTGTTTCACAGCCACAGACCCCCTTGAACAAGGGATGACTCTCATGAGATCGGGGGGGGGGACTACATATCACATGTACATGTTTCTAACACTTCTGGGGAAAGCTACATGTACTGTATGGGAACACAACTGTACAGTTGCCAGCCATTCCAGAGGTGTCTCATCCAGGCCAAATTTGTCCTTGCTAAAAGGTTGTACACGTATGCCAGGGGAGTGACAGGCCTCTTTGAATGTACATGTACATCGGTCCAAATGCCACTATGTATTGGACACCTGGTTTTCTTGTCAATAATGGCCGCAGTCGTGTGTAATAGCAGACAGAAAACCAACCAGAATTAACAAAAATGGCAAAATCAGGGACCTAGCGACTTGCAATCACAGAGGGTAGACCACGAAACAAAGCAGGATAGATGCACGCGCATGTACAGACTTACAGTGTAATATACACCTGTACATACCAGGAAAGACTTCTCAGAGAAACTACATGTATTGCTAATCGACACTACACCGTGTTAAAAAATACCTCTATGCTCCATCCTGGAGATTGTTTTAATGCATGTACATGTATGTACAGTGTACAGTAAGTTACTCATTGCATTTTGTATTCAGATCTTGATGTTTGGTCGTTGTACAGTATCGTTACCGTACAGGTAATCCTGAGCATTACTTTATTTTCTTAGATTTGTACATTTACGAGAAGACTCATATGTAGATGTTAATAATGGTTCCACATTTTGTGATTACACGTATGTGTCTTGTTACATCATTACATGAATTTTTCAATTTGAAATTGCATTTATATTGGGATCAACTAATTTTGGGGAGACTTTTTGGGTATGTTGTTTTTCATTCAGTATAGTAGAAACTAAAGTGAAGTTTACAATGGTACTTAAAAGTAATGTAAAATTTAACAAATCAGCTTGTAATTGAGGAATATTGAATTTCTGGCGAGGATACATGTACACGTACATGTGTTTTTCCTTGTAAGCAAATAGTCTTGAAACCAAACATTAAGTTGAGGCTACACATGTACATGTATGTTTGAATGAAGAATACTGTAGTGGTTGATCATTACCGGTACATGTGCATGTACTTCAAAATAAACATCACATACAGTCCAAGATACATGTATGTATTCAAACAAAAACCACAACTGTGTAGCATGGGTGTATACTGTACATGTACATGTAGTAACCACATCACAGTACAAGTATAGCAAGATTCCAATCTAAAATCTCAGATTTTTATGTACATGTAATGCTCATCCTGACATTGCTCCATAGACTTATGCACACAGTTAAACTGCCCATGGTTCTTATGTTTAGATGGACACCATCAAAATCCTGGTGCCTAAATGTTAATTTCCAAAAGGCGCTGTCAGACTGTAGGTACATATTTTTTTTGTATTTACATGTACTGGTATTGTACATGTAAATTTTGGATTATTGTTACTCGCCATCCTACATGTATCGCAATGGGATAAAGTCGTATCTGTAACCTGCTCCACATCTTACCAGATGGAGTTGAGTTGACTGTATATGCTGGCAGTATCTTCATAAATGTACACCCCTGTATTGTATTGTATTGTACATGCATGTTCTCCCCAGAGTGAACCGTAAAGATGAGTAATGCATGATGACGGTTTATTCCAGTTTTGATACACTTACAAAAAGGAATCAGTTTTCCTCGGTAGCATGGAACTTGTTGCAGCTTAAAAATACTTTTCGTAACTTTTTAATCTACATGTAGTATTTTATGTTACATGTACCGGTATATGTACAAGTATTATATGTCAATTTCAATGAAATAATTTGTTTTCAATATCAGCAATCACAATGGAAATGAATGTTGAATAAACTCATAAGAAACTGTGGACCCTACAAATCTGTCTAGTTGCTCTCCTTTTCAGTGGTAAATGTGAGGAAACCTTTTACTCTCTCTTTCTCTCCCAGCATATGCATAGGCTTGCAAATGCTTTACTTTGGAACACAGAGCTGTGACAGTTTGAGAATGCTCCTTGGCTCTTCATAGACTATTACTGTATACAAAGCCACTTCACCAGTAGATCAGGTTCTCTGTTAAATGCTTTGCCTCCATCATTGAAATTTATTTCAATCCTTCACTTACATGTACCATATATGACAGAAATATCCAGATTAAATTAGTGTAAAAAAAAAACAATTTATACAATTAAAAAGCACTCTATCCTGACACAACATCAAAAGTTTCACGCAAATATTTATATGGTTAAAATCTTAATGCATGCTTGTTCAAAATCGAAGTTATAAGGAATGTTAGCTTCCATTTTGAATGAAACACGTTAATTCATACCGAGGCACAACTGTAAAGAATGCTTGCCACATGCAAATTGGTTAACAGTTGTCATATGAACTATGATAAGTGGAAAGCTGTTGCAGCACGTTTGGAAATAAATGTGCAGTACATAGGTTGGCAGTAGATTTCTCAATACAAAAAGATGTTTGTCCAGTAACTGATACCAGTACATGTTGGTTTACAGTATGTGAAAGTTATGGCCTACTGATGGCTATTCAGAGGTTACGCCATAACTCAATTTCTGCTTAACTGAAAGTAAATGCCTGTCTATTTGTTTAGCAAAAATAACAGAATAAGCAACAGGAAATCATCACGATGTATTTCACGCATAATTTGTGCCAGTTACATGTACAGTGTACATGTACCTGTTTCCTTGAAAACAGATTGTATCCTGTTCACATTGTTGTCTTTAGTTGCTCAAAGAAACAGGCCCAAGGGCTTCACTCAAACACTCCACTCTTAACAGTAACTAACCATGCACTGGCATAGTGCACGTACAGCTGTTGATTACCCCTGCCCTCGGCTGTAGTCCGTCACTTCCTTCTTGAATCAAGACTAGTTCCGATCAAACAACTCTAGCCCCTGTGAGACATACCGTAACAACTCCCGTCATGCATTAAATAGGACCGTACAAATCTTGTATTAATTACTCCCTCACTCACATTTGCAATATGCAGAACATTATGAAAGCACTGTTCACCTGCACTGCTCCCCTCCTTGGCCCTGCCCACTCCATACATGTAGTAACCACCACTAAAATATCCATACTGTGAAACAAATCCACAAACATGGACATACAGTACAGAGAGAGAAAAAAATCATGGTTAAACGCCATGGCAGCTGTATAAAAATCCAGTCGAAGATAACTTGATATCAGCCAGGTTTTGATTAAAATGCAAAACAAATAGACAAATTATTTTCACATTTTGTTTGCATGCACCCCACTTTTTCTTGTCAAGCCACATTGCCTACATATATTCTAAACATTTCAAAATAATTTCAAGTTGACAGGGCTTTATCAAATACATGTACCGTGAAAAATTTGCAAAAACAGTTCAAAAAATAGATGATTTAATCTGTTAAAAACAAATGGTTAAAAGCGCATTTTTACAAATCCATAGTCATTGAAAGTTACATGCACACTAGCTTAATTTAAATATAGTTCTAGCACAGTTTCTGTTTGTGAAAAAATAGACAAAAATATTTCACAATTAGTGTTTCAAATACAAATGTAACAAAACAGTGTCAGTTTAAGAACAGAATAATTTAGCCCTGATTGTTATGTGTTCAGTTGATACGTGCATATGTTATGCAATGGCTTTTACTTTAGCATTTAGAAAATTGAGAAGTACTCGTCTTTTTGTCAGTACTACTTGAAAATGGCACTACAAGGTCCTTATTTAGAAAGTGGCTTTAATATAACATCGGGCTTGATCATTTGGTGGAATGTAAATTTACATCCTCCCAAAAAACTGGTTGTGGAATACAATACACACATGTGCTTTTTCAATTTACAATTTCTTTCAAGCTCAAAATGAGGCCCAAAGAATGTTTGCCAAAAGTCATGTGGCTGCCGTAAGGAACTTTTAGTGCAGAACTGATGGAATTTTTACAGCATTTGAACAATTGGATAATGTGTGAAACTTTATTGTTGCTGCTGCTGATCTCCAAACTTCTCATTAAGGTTTCAATTTTCGGCCCAAAATAGCAAAATGGTAGACAGAAAAATCTCTCTCTAAATTGGAGTATTTCATTTTCCGTTCTATCTTTCCTGTCCTCTACAATTAAGGCCCAATCTTCGTACTTTTGGAAGACTGAAAGAATTAGGCAAAATATATGAGTACTGAACATCTTAAGTACATGTCCCATTGTTAACATTAAAAAAGAACTCATTTGGTTGCATGAATAAAATACCTGTAACATCTTGATGCACTGCAGTTTGTCTGCATTGCTGGTAAAAAAATCCAGAATTAAATCAAAAACTACAAGCATCAGCTCTGGAAATTGAAAATTTGGAAACAATCTTTGGTTTGCTGCCAGAATAAAAATATAAACTTGCACTTTGCACCAATTGGTTCTTGCATAAAACTGAAATAAAGGAAGGTGTACCTCTAGATCTCTCTGTATGAAACTGCAAATAGAATATTTACGACAACTTATATTCCAGCACTTTGGTCTTGAAAGCTACATCGAAAGACAGCAATGCCGAACGTCTCCCTAACTGAGCAGATCAAGCCCAACAAGACAGTCCTCTTTAAATCATCTGCAGGGCAGGATTGGTGGATGCTCACACTTACAGTTCCGTTTGCAGGTCCCGGTGGTCGCCTTGCAATGTGCTGACACGTATGATCTCCTGCGTAGTGATACTGTATCGCTTCTCCCTGCAAATAAACAACAAAACTGAGGAAGGGACGATCTCTGGCACTCTGACACTGTGAAGTACATTACCTTTTATATGTGTTCTGTGACTGAAAAAGAGAAGCCCTTTCGCCAAAAAAAAAAGGTTGCCCATGGGACAGTTGACATACAAAAAGTACCTTGATACTTATTCATGTGCACAGCACAGTGAGGGTAAAAACTGTCAAGCGTTACTTATCCATTGTGTCTCAATAAAATATGGCATTTAAGTGTCACCCTGAGACTATAGTCGGTTAATACTACTCAGTTCCCAAATAATACGAAGATTGTTATGAAGAAAAGGCATGAATGAAAATGCAAGTACCCTCCCATTCCCGCCCTCCCCCTCCCCCACACACATACATGTACATGTAGGTTAGTCTGGGTACATGTAAATTGTAGGTCTTCACCAAGTCAAGGGTGACAATTTCTCATAATAGGCAAGGCAAGACTAAATTGTGAGGACAAGAATTTGTCCCAATAAATGCCACCCCAAAGTTTTGCACACGCCCGCTAAATAGATTATTTGAAAACATTCTGTGTTTCAGCAGGCCAATGGAGTCCCCACAACTATAGATACAGAGAACTGTATATTACACCCTGCATTCTGAAGTGCATACACCGTAAGCCCATAGCAGAACTTTTCAGTGGGGTTCACAAAACATCAGCTTTGCCTCTGGCTTGCAGTTTCAGAATTAAGCTTCATGCAGAAGTATTTGGGTCCCCTATGAAGATGAAGCTCTCCTGTATCTCTCACTTGCTTTTATCTTGCCTTAACAAAAGCACATACACGTACATGTACGTACATGGGCCAGAACTTGAAATACATGTAGTGTCTTTTTAGTTTAGTCTTTTTATAAATGATTCTGAAAGTAAGACCTGCATACATATACATGTAGATGAATATGCATGTATCTGACAAAAGACCCTAGACAGCTGTGAAACACAAAGTACTTGTATGGACAAATATCAGGATGCAGACAGTCCACAAAGGGCAACTGTGTCACTGTTGCCTTGTTACTTCTGGTATCATGCAAGCACAGTGGCAGCTGCATGAGCCTCCACATGTAATATACATGTACGAGTATGTAGGATAATGGTTGCATTTTGGTGATAATAACAAAAAGATTATCGTTTGATACATTGTACATGTAGTTTCTCATCTTTGGCAGTCTGAATCAGGCTGAGGCCAGACTGCAACACAGTAGTTTCATGCATAATACTCAAATTCCTCAATTAATCAAAATAACGGTAGAAACAACCAAACTAATTCTTTACTGTGACTGCCAAAATGCACACAAGGAATGGTTGAATCAAGCACAACTGGCAGCCAATGGGTTTCCAGAATAGTTGAAGCCATATCACATGACCTTGTATACATGTATTTCGACAAAGTACATGTACATGCACAATGTAGGTACCGGTATGATTAGTTCCCCATTCTACATGTATGCAGCAACTCCTGGCACGTTCATATGTACATGTACATGTTTTGCTGGATCAAGCCAAGAAGGCAAGGGTAACCTTCTAGAATAAGCATTGACTGCATTTCTCATATCACATCAACACAAAACAACAGCAGAAAATAATAGAGTAGATGCATTCATGCAGGAGAAGCAAGTACATACATGTACCAGTATAAGCACCAAAGGAAAAACAGCACAGGTTGGTAGAGAAACAAGTTGGAATGGGTTACAATGAACACCAGTTTACAGGATGAAATTAAAAATGCTCCCACCAGCTACATGTACATGTAGGTCTCTGTAATAAATGAGTGGATTGCAAGAATAGCAAGAATATGATTACACATGTACCGGTATGATGAGTCGATCAGCACAATTGCATGATTGTGATACGCTTTCGCTTGATACTGTATCCAGTTCACAAAAGTGACACCACTTCAGTTTAAACTATGCCCACTTCATGCACATGCACTGCACATAGAGTTACCTGTACATGCATTGATCGCCGTTTCCATGGAACCGGAAGTTAACGCGCTACCAGTACTTCAGCGATCATCCAATGGGAAGTCACGAAGTCACTTACAAATCTGATATACTCCCTTTTTCAAACATGCCTTACAGAAAAGACTGCAAGCTTGCAGCAAACATGCCCATTAGCTTACCTACAAGCTTGCAGGCTTGCTTACAGTAAGCTTGCCATTAATTTTGCAGGGTTCCAAATATGTAGGTTTGGGCGAGCTTGCAGCAAACTTGTGGCGAGCTTGCAGTGAGCAATGGCAAGAGATTGACAGATGTCGCAGAGATCGAGCGATCGCACAGACTGATATCGCACCCAGCATTAGCATGATCAATGAGGGGAGGTCCACCTTGAGTTTTCAAACTTCCATGTGGGATCATGTATGGAGAAATGAAGAAAGATTATGTGTACATGTAGGTGTTGGGCAAGTTACACACACACACAAGTTCAAACCATCACCACATTCAAACTTACCACCAAAACATGAACTACAGTTGCGCAATTAGTCTGAGGATTTAGAAATATACAAAGGCATCTACGTTATCAAACACTGTGACGAGACAATAGGCAAAAACAACAGCAAATCAATCACAGGAAAAATATTTTCATAGTTTTCTGCAACTTACACACACATGTGTAGCAATTACACCTGGCAGTGTTAAATTAATTATTTCTTTTTCTAACTACTGATTTCAGAACATGACAAGCACAAAAAGTTTCTACAGGGAGTGCAGGGACCACATTTTCAGTGTCATTATTTCTGACTGCTTTTTATTGCTGAAAACAGTAAGCTGTGAAACATGCAAACTCCAGCATACTGATCGATACTTTGTAGATTCTCTCATTCAATGAGAGAACATCAGCCAGTCCTAAGAACTTCAGCAAAAATGTGCTCCAAACTGATGGGGTACATGCAGTGGTATTTTTTTAAGCAGTGTTCGTACTCAAATCCTCAAGTCCTCAAAAGTCCAATACAAGCCCAACACAAGTCCATCATGAATCCTCACAAGTCCATTACAATTAAATCATCTCATCTCCAGTTATTCATGCATGTACATGTAGGTTAAACGCTACTAAAATGAATGGTGACAAAGGTGTTCCTCCATGTACTAGTATGTACATGTATGTCACTTTTCGCATGTTTTGTATACTTGTGACAGGGCATGTGATTTGACTTGTGATTTACAGGGACTAGACTTCTTAAGGATCTGTAACAAACTTGACTACAGCACTGCTCAGCTGTTGCACAATGTATTTGTGACTGGCTCTAGAAAAATGGGTACTACATGCAAGTCGTCAGATTCAGGTTATGAGTTTTTGATATGACTGGACTGTGTACATGTACATCAAAAGCTACAAGTTAATATATGAATGACCCCTGTAGTGCGCTGCATTCTGGAGATATATGGGCATTTGTATATCCACATTTCGGATTCAATAAAAGCACTTTTTGAGAAAAAGCTCTTGAATTGTAGCGCTTGGAAACACAATGCGATGTAGGATTTCCTACTGAATGATCAATTTTTCATCTTTATTCATTAGTATCCATGTTAGTACATGTAGTCACAAATTCTGACAACATAAAAATTATGAAAAGTATTAAAGGATAAAACATTAAATCACTTTTTTAAAAGAAATTTTGCCCTCTCCAAATAGAACAGGCGATTACGTGTTTTGGCATTGCACGACTTATTACCCGTTTTTGCAGAGCTGGTCCCATTCTCTACATTACTGTGCATTCAAACAACCGCCAAGATCTATACACACAAAAGTGCTATTTACAGTTTGCTAAGAGCAGCATCCTCTTATTTCTACACAAGGCTTTCACTTCTATAACAAAATGATCTCACAAAAGCAATCAAGGAGCAGGGAATAGAAACAAGTAAATATCAATAAAAAAAGAACATATAAAAGGAACATACCGTACATGTACATGTACATGTATCTGAATGCTATTTACGCAGAGTATACAGTCACAAAGACAATGGAACAGTGGATGTATCTTTCCTTAATGCCGTTCCAGCAAAGCAAGCAGGAAGGTCCACTTGTTGGACCTACAGAGTGATTTTACTGTATGACAATTTTGTGTTCTAACTTTAGTTTTCTAACAAAGATCCTCTTCTATTGTTAAAATGAATCCTTCTAATAGTGGAATTCATTAATTAGCATAGAGAGAGCAAACTCGGAAAGAAATGCTTGATAATAATTAGCATTTTCCGTGCTAAGAATCCCACATCTTTTTTCCAATAACATGAGGTTTGTTCACTATTTTTAAAACTTGAAACCCCACAAAGTTTAACAAAACAGTTTTCCGTTAGGTTATTTAAAGTGTCTTACAATTGTAAAAGATAATAATAACATCACAAATTTAGCACATGCTAAATGATTTGCTGGAACCATAGAGGAAAAACTATCACTGCTTGCTGACCTACCCTCGGTTGTAGTTGGGTTTATACCCTGGAGGAAAATCTGGCAACTGCTCACTTATTGAGTCTTCCCGGTTCCCTGCCTTATCCCTGTTCACCCGCATGTCTTGGTCGTCTACCAGTGATGACGTGACTACTGCATGGCTGGGCCTGATGGGCTCAGACCACAAGTGACTGACTTCCTTTTCACTGGTAACCTCGATGTTGTTGTTGTTGATTGTGATGGGGGCCAGTTTGGGGGCAGGGCCCAGACCAGGAATTGTGCTCTGTCCATAGGCTATGGCCGGGGCCGGCCGCAGTTTGGTCGGGTAATCGGGGCCGCCGTTGGTAGTTGGACCACGACGACTGTCTTCTTGCTTGGTCGTGACATCATTGATCGCATGGCCGCCAGAATGCAACTGGACCACACGGTAACCTTGCATCCCCAATCGACTGGCCTGTTGTTTGTCAGGTCTGGGGCCAGGTCTGCCATTCACAGTAAGCTGTAAGGTCGTCCGCAGGTCACAGACCTCTGCAGAGGGTATGGGATCACTACGGGAGCGCTGGCTGTCCATTTCCCGTCGCAGAGACCTGACTGCACCCTGAGGCTGGCCATCCCGCCTTGGCAAGGTTTGTCTGTTGTTTAAATGAATAAAAACACCATATTGTAATCAATGCTAGAACTTTTACGAGTCATTTCCCAAGGTAAGGAAACCTGGTGAACATTATCTCAATGGGAAAACTGAGGCTGGAGGAAAATAGACTTCTCAAAACCTTTAATTACACTTCTAAAAAACTTCCTCGGAGGACACCAGGTGTTAACGTTGTTCACATCCACCATTCTTAGGGGGCAGGCTAAAAAAATCTCACATGAGACAAGTATGCTCATTACAGGGAATGACTATACATGTACCTCATGCATATTCGTAATTGAAGAGCCAAGTTCTTACTGGACCATTTACCATCACCTGCCATCTGCTATTTTTGCTGTTTGCCAAAATGTGAACGTGAGCTTTAATGCAGGTTCAGATGAACTTGCAAACGATTACTCATGTGCCAGTTCATCAAGGAACTGTCGCCAGGGTGTAGTGATCACGTGCGAACATGTAGCTACATTTAAGTAAACATGAAAAGATAGCGGCACACGTAACTGTCGATCAGCATTTTCCCAAGCTCACCAATACCGAACTGGATGCTTGTCATTTTACACAGGTTAAGTGAATTAAGGTTTTGTCTCGTGAACTACATGTAGTTTGTCAACTTTGAACACCACAGGGAGCTAATAATGACTATTCAACCTCACACCATGCTAAATTTGTCTACTGTTCCAAATTTGTTAAATTTCACTTTTTTGTGAAGTTTTTGTGCCCAATGAACGAAATGGGAGCTAGTGGCTTTAAAGGTGGTGTACACCATTGATGAAATCCCAAAAATCGAACTACCGTATAATCCTAAAATTTCTTACTTGAAAGAAAGTATATAACAGTTTCAATCAGTCTGTAAAATATTTCCACCCAGAATGCTGTAGTTTTCGAGAAAACAAATCTTTTTTTCAATGTCACAAACACGATTCGACTGTTCCTGGATGAAATTTTTCCACGAATCCACAATGTTACATTGTCAAGAAGTCGCATTACTCCAAGGTAAATTCACTGACTACTTCTAACCGTTGAAAACTGCTCCTTTCTTAAAGGAATAAGAACCTGTCATGCTTGTTTCCCACCCTGACCCCGCGGACGATGTTCACTTGTACTACGAACACCCTATAATCTATAGATTATACGCAAGATAAACTACAAGACCTTCTACTTAAGCATTGAAAATGCCGTGCTGTTTTTCTCGATTTTTCACAAAGCAGTTTACTCAAACACAAAGCAAGTGAATGTGCATGTAAGTTGCAGTGAATATTATACACCGTAATCAGCCAATCTTGTGATATTACGACAAAAAATCAATGGTGTACACCACCTTTAATGCCTTTCCTAGACAAACCTGTCAGTTAATCCTTCTTCCTGTTCATTTCCCAGTCCTGAGTCCTCCCTGCTATGGGCTACACAGAGCCCCTCCATACCCAGGGTGGGTGATGAGGAAACTTGCTGGGAGTGGAGACCGTTAGCCTGCGGGAGTCTGTGAGGGTGTCTGTCGTGGCCTTGGTGCCCATTTGTCAGTGGAAGGTCCTTGCATGGAGAAAAATTGCCAAAAGAGTTATTCTGTTCAATTAACTTCCAGGCAAATAAGGATTTGGATTAAACTTCTAGTTCTTAGTGCTATCAAGAGTTCACCTTCGTCATTTCTGAGCCATAAAAACACATCAGATTTCTTCCCTCCTTTTCCCCATTCACAGAAGGGCCAAACTTCAAAATCACATGAAGATGTGCACTTCCCCGTGAAAAACCAAATGGACTGTGCTGTCGAAAGTACTCCGTTATGTTTCCTCTGAGAGCAAAATGCCTTTGAAGACAATTTGTAATGCTGGCATGTTTGTTTTTTGGTTTGGTTTCCAATTTTTGAATCCCCATCACATGCTGAAATAAAGGCTTTATAACAGGTGTCCCCTCACTTTCTTTTCACTACTTCGCCCAGTCATAAAGGAAGCAGACATCAAATGAAACAAATCAGTGAGTTACCTGATGGCTTCCTGGCTGATGACGACCAAATAACCCTCCCCCTGGTGTAAGGTGGCCTGAGTACTTGCCATCTACTGCATCCCCATTCTGAACAGTGGCCCCTCTACTGCCACTCTCACCCCTACTATCTAGTGGAGGGTCCCTTGAGGTGTGCACAGGATCTCCAGGGTGGCTGTGAGAATAGGGTGGGGGCGGGGTACCATCTGGTTGTGTAGGCGCTTGAGATTTTTTCATTTTTCTGATGTGCTGATGGCTTTTTGAAGATGTATTTCTAAATTGATGCCTTGTTGAGTGCTCACTAATGTTGCTGCAAGCCAGAATGATAATTCAAGTTAAGTTTCCCGTGAAAACTTTTGTGCATTTGAACACATTGGCATCTCGGTACTTACAAACAGCAAAACACTGTCACAGTGAATCTCACACACAATCTCTCTCACTCACAGTGAATCTGAAGTGAGGTTGCACTTGCGATGCCAAGAATTCTTTCAAATCACTACATATGCTAAATGTAAGAATCCATGCCAGTTGAGCCTTTCTTTCAATCCAAGCGTACTAAGGCCCAAACTTCGAGATGATGGATGTGTTCAGTTTGATGAAAATATCTTGTTGATATTTATCTTGCCCCCCCCAAAAAACAACAAATTTGATCCACCTGTCACTGAAATCCTCATTTCTCTTGCTTCTTGTTCGTGAATGGGAGTCTCGGATAGGATTACTGCTGTTCACTGGTCCACTGTCGAGACTGTTCAAAGAAACAAGAAAACTTTGAATGGCACCGGTGAAAAGAAACTGCACAAGGCTTAGCATGTTAGTGTACTCTGGGAGGGACGGGTCTAATAGAGTGCGGAAATGATTTAGGCTCTGTGTGGTAATAATACAGTAACATGCAGGTAATAATGCAGCAACAGCAACTGTGACAAACGCATGCTGTTTGCCGCAGTCAATTAAAGAGCTTGTGTCCTGACTTGAGAATGGATGGTGATTGACAGATTTGTGGACTTGTAACAGAATCAAGTCGACTATCAACGTATTGAGACTTTCCAAAAACTTAAAAGACGGAACTTATTTGCAAAAGTGGATTTTCAGAGTCCCAAATACAGGAATTTGACAAAAAGTGGAAGAACACGGTGACACAATTGAAATGCATGAACAGACAAGCCGTGTGTACTGCAACATCAAGCTCTACTGTTGCTGTTGTTGCTTGAATACTTACACAACATTGGTGTAGGGAATACCACTACGCTCCTCCTCTGTGTACTGCGCTTGGTCCACCAGATCCTTCTTGATATGTTTTTGGAACTCCATGTGCTTAAGGTTGTTCGCTAAGGCGCTGCAGAAACCATCAAGAAATATCACCCTGACTTATATCTCCATCAGTGTAATAATCCTTCTCAGGAGGACTAACTCAGAAGTTTGACCTGCTTGACATGCTTAAAAAGAGGAGTCATCTATAAGTTTTGGATGAAGTATTCCCTCTTCCAATGTTACAGGAAGAGGAGAGTTGCTCCATGTATTTAAACCTGGTACCTAGCACCCATAACAAAGCCCAAACACAAACTGCTCTTTGAAGCATGCACAAGAACCTGAAAATGTGGGCCGTGCTCTAGCCCAGCAAGACCCTTGCTTTCTCTTTTAGGCAGAGAGCCCATATTTAAAGGGTAGCCGCAATGAATGTTTCTCAGACACACTTTTTTCTGTTAATATACTCTTCTTCGATGTACATGTATGAAAAATACGTCACATCCCTTCGGGGTTAAATGAATTGAAATTTTTTTTAACATTCAAGACTGTCTGTGCTTTCCTGGACAACTGAGGGTGCTGTTGCTGTGATGTCATTCAGGGAATAGTTCAGTGCATACTTTTCAGTTTAAATTTTAAATCCAGAATTTGCTGACTGAAAAAGTTTCTGAGAAAGAGTTCCTTGCTGACTTCTTGCAATGTTCTTACACAACAATCAAACACCAGAGAAAAGAAACGTCAGGCCACTAAAATACATGAAACTCCAGCACCATAGACTGTGTATGCATTTAGTTTGTGTATTCGCGCATGCCCAATAGTGCCATAATGGTAGTCTGCCTGAAAAAATTATTCTAGCAGACGACGTATATCGGTGGTGACCCATGTGGGGGATTGTACATGTACTGCCATTTCTCTTGAAGACCTCATGTGTGAATAAATTGCCAAGAGTGTATCAAATGGTGATACATGTATTTAGTAGCTTCTGGGGAAATGGAAATGCAGTTCGTTTTTCATGCAGATTCAAATTTCCGCACTGAGTATGCCAGCGGTCAAAAATGAGATGTCCGGACTTTGGGCATGTTGCACACGTACGTACACGGACCTGGATACGAGTGCGTTTGGGTATGAGATGGCCTATTGCATTGCACAAATATGTACCATCATGTCAAATTGCCCAACTAAAAGGCAAAAACAAAAACTTTCTGTTTTCATCCATACGGTTTCCTTCTTGCATGATACTTTCTCATTGGAGCATTAATGATATTCCTCACTATTCACAACTACAGAAATGTCAGGGAAAACTCGGCAAAACTGAAAAAAAAATCCCCTCTAAAATGTTGGCTTCATTTCCAACTTCTGACTCTGTTACTTTGGAGGTATGTAAGAAAGACGAACAAAAATTTGGCAGAAAAAGGATTTTCATCGTGTGCAAGTTATCAAAAGGGACTTTGAGTGTTTAAATACTAATCGGGAGGGAAATAAGGGGCAAACAACTTTTTTCTGAGCTTGATGTTGATCGATTACTTTTGGAGTCAAGAGCCATTTTACTGGCTTCTGGCTATAGTGATATTCAGTACGCATGCACACAAACTAAGTGAGGAGCATGAGCATACGTGAACACACCCCTTGGCCCCAAAATATTCCATACACTTTTACTGAACACTGAAAGTTCTACTTCAAATAAAAGGAATATACATGTAAACAGGGCTGATGATAATGACTCAAAAGTTAAGTGAAATCTTTGGTTGTCCAATCAACTAGTCTGTGGTTAGTAACCATGGCAACCCTCACCCATCTTTGAGTCGCTTGACGACAACCTCTTGGCCCTCTCTCAGCTCCCCCCGGACCAGTTTGTTTTCCTCCACAGCATGCCACTGGTCCTCAGAGCTTACCATCCTCTCCCGGGATCTGTCAAATGAAAACATAAATGATGCCACTTCATGATCATCTTTCACACTGACTTCCTGATGATGGCAAGCCAATTCAGAGGCTCAACAAGGCAACCACTCTATAAGGATAGCCAATTTCCAACATTTTCATGATTAATTTTATTCAACATTGGGCACTTGTTAGGCAGGCAGAGTTACAGCACTGGTTTTAGTTCTGTCCGTAGGGACAGAAATAATCACACATTAAAACTTGACATTACATGTACCTAAGAGATAGCCCCAATATACATGCACTGGAGCTGGAACAGTTAGCCAACATTTAGTATTGACCGGTTAATTAATATCTCCTTGACATCAAAAAATACATCTTATAATAAAGGCTATCAAAACATTCTGTTTTGCAAATCCAAAGATGACATTCAATCAATCGAATTCAACAGCACCAAATCAAATCAAAAAAGAGTAATCACTTTGAACCAAATCACAGCTATGTACCTTCTCTGATGTCTTCTGCCTTCATCCTGTCTGCTATACTCTGACTCACTCCCACTACTCACTCCTCGAGACCGAGATCTGTAACAATGAGCAAACAATCCTCAATTTTATTGCAAGGTGGAGGAGGGCTATTAGCCCAAAGGCACTTTTAATGCCACTTGCAGCCTAATCGTAAATGATGTCCTCAGTGCACTGAGAGCAAGACTAACAATATCCCTACCTCCTCTTTCTGTGCTGGTGATGATGACGAGACTCATGATCACTGCCTGCATCCAATCCTGCTGATCTTCTGCTTCTGTGAAAAGACCACAGGACAACAGTGCAAGTTTAAGGTCTACCCCCTGCTCACGCACAGCTGGTTAACATGTCTTTAAATACCTCATCAAACAATGAAGTGCTGAGACTTGACAACTTGGGCATGCATTAAGGTAAAGAATACAAGCTTACCACAATGTAGTGATACCGTAGTGATGGTGTGCAATCGGATTCATCTACAGTATTTGAAACTTTGAAATCACTACTCTCTTTCTGAAGATGTCCAAATTTTGTACAGTAAACCAAAAGTGAGCTGAGGATAGATATCTCGAACACTGCAAAATTGGTGTGACAAATCAGAAGTAATGAAGTAATGAAAGTTCTGAATCCTCAAAATTCAATAAAATTTTTCACAACCCCTGTATAAATTATTTGGACTTGAACACTCAGTGTCAACACAGAGGGATCTGAGCACAACACCTTCTTGTAAACTCGTTACTAGAATGATTAACCACTTGCTGACGGGGGACCCATTTTTGAGCACATAGGCCTTATACGCAGAGCCGGGGAGCCCTAAACTGGGACAAAAGACCTGGCCCTTGTAACAAAAGACCGTGCTCAGCACAAAAGACTGAGCTGCTGGGCATTACCGACATTTTTTCACTCTAAATAGAGGAGATAATCCAGCCTTGTTTTAAAACAATATACCAAGGTTTGGGGCATTTAGAGCTAGCCGATTACCACTGGGGACAAAAGCGCTCCAACACCGCAGCTATGAGCCACACAGCCCTGCTGCACGCTAATCTGACCCCCATTGAAAAGAGGTCAGTAGTGCACTGTGCCAGGTTCGGGAACAAAAGAAAGTTATATAATACAGCAGAATCTGGGCTCTTTTTACAAGGCTGTAGGCCTAACTGAAATATTCAGGAGTCCATGAAGGTACCTGTCCGCTTAAAGGAGCCACCAAGCAGTCATTGGTGTGGGTGTAAACGTCCATTAAATGAAGTGATGAATTTTTGAAGATTTTGAAAACTGAAAATCTTGAAAATGACCCATATGAGTACACTGCATTTTCAAAGCACCCGGCAGCAAGCATGGCAAGTGGTTGAGATTGCTAGCACTCGCTAATGGTCATGGGTTCAGATCTGACCAATGCAAACCAGTGAACGTTTCTCATAAGCTTCAGACAGCACTGCATCTTGCTTAAAGGGTAGCAGCACTCAAAATCTCCAAAATGCACCGGGTTGTGTCTCAGCCTTATTTCAACTTTTATTTCACTATTTCAAAGGGTATTTTACCGCCTTTTTGGTTTCTATTCTTATGAGTATTTCCATATTCATGAGCAAAACTGTGATGTCATCTCAGGAAGAAACCTCAATGTTCCATTAGTTTGTGAACAAAAAAGTCCTGCATATATCGGTTTTCATTTCCTCACTGATTCACTGATGTTTATGTGCATAACAATAAGAAAGCATCAATCTCTCTCTCGGATACATGTATGTTTTCAAATTCTGTGTTCACATTAACAGAACCACCTTAGCACTGAACCATGTCTTCCCTAGATGACTTCGCAGCACCAGTGCCCTCAGTCATCCAGGAAAGCATGTATAATTTTCATTATTTTAAAGAACGCATTTAACCAAAGAGTTTTCATACACTGAAGAAGAATACAAGGTTGAAGAAAAATGATGTCTAAGAAAAATTCATTGCAGCTTCACTTTACATATTACATTTGTCAACAGAGATGTACTCCAACTTGTTTTGAGCTCTGGAGACAAGCACTACACCACTGAGCCATGCTGGGCCAGGACAGATTTTTCAAAATGGTCGGAATCAAGTTACCTCCTTCTGGAGCCGTAGGCTGCCTCCGATTCGCTGTCGGATCTGTCTCCATGACGATGATGGGGGCCAGGAGACTTAGAACGCCCCCGGTGTCGATGCTGGCGGGAAGCAGAGCTGCGAACGGAGACAGGTGAGCCTCCGGCTGGTGTGAACAGACCACTGAGCAGGACAAAACAAAATGATGTCAGGGCTCAAACTCGATGACTCCGAGAAAACAGGAAAAACGCATTAGGTACTGAATGAACGTTGATATTTTTACACTCCCCTGTATTAATTTCTACCTGGGGAAAATGGATGGTGAAACTATTTAGTTACTTTTCTTCTTGTTTAAGGTAAGAAAACAAATCAATGTTGCCATTGAAAGTCTGTCTTTATGTATCCCAATGTCGTAAGAATTATTTTCATGTGGAAGACTCAGTAAGTATATTTCTATGAGACCAACCACTTACACTCTCGCCTGCTGGCAATCTTCCCAGGGAACAGATCGGGTGCTCACACCAGATGTCGGGCTCTCCCTGCCACTGAGTCCATGGTGTGAGGGTAATCTAGTGAAAAGGCAGAACCATAAAAGAAGGTCTTGGGTCAGAGGGTTCGAACTTTGAGCAACTTACTATTGGGGATGGCAAGCCATTGGTACGTGATTTCAGTAGTGCATTTCATACAACCAATTCTGAACCAGCACTTTTTGCAGTATGCAACGAGTGAGAAACTTAAAATTGTTATTGCAAACCGCAGGCTTTGAAAATATGACATATTGGGATACAAAATGTATGACAAATTGTCAATGTTCCCCTGCTGCTCTTTAATTCATTCAGTTACGTATAACACAATTGAAAAAGGGTGGAACTCTGAACATGTATTCATCTTTTGTATGAGTTTCAAGACAAGATTTGCAGTGTAATGTAAATAAGGTTTCCACTGCAGGCTACAGTAAAATGTTGAATTACTACTGGCAATGGTAAGGGGAGAAGGAAAAACTTAACAGGTGGTCACTCAAAGCCTACCTTGAGGTTTGACAAAATTTTAACAGGGTCAAGAGGGATACTTCATGGTAAGATTGCAAGTTGTTTCTTGTTTAATTTGATATTTTTCCCTAGCAGAAAAAACTGAGGCCAATCCCCCCCATCCTTTTTAGGGTAGAGACTGTGTGATTTGTGATGGACTTTCTGGGACTTGACCACAACACTGACACTTAGGTTTCATCCGAATCCATTGTCTGGAGCTACCGGTAGGTCTTGGTCTTCACTCCATTGGAAATATGCAGAGACACGCAGACACTAGACCTGGCTGTAGCTCTGGAAGCTTGTTTCGGATGCGGCCCTAGTTCCACTTTATCTGTACTGTCCTAGAGAGCAGACCAACATCACAAGGCCTCTACACTTACCGACAGGCGGGCTGTGGGGACAGTCTCAGTATCACTCCATTGGGGCTCGATGGACTGCTGTCCAAGCACATGTCATCTGACGCCATACCATTCTTCAGTGAGATATCTGTCTGGGACGGCCGTCGGTGGTACTTGCGGCTCGGCGCTCGGATGACCTGCTGCTCCGGTCGGTTCAGCGTCGAGGCTGCTTCTAATGCCTCCCGTTGAGTCCTGCCACTGATCATGAAAGTGATGGAGGAGGAAGGGAAGACTGATGAAACCTCATAAATGACAGAGTGACGAGAACAGAAAATTACAAGCAGAATGATCTACTATGAGTTGGTTAAGTATGCCCATCACAAAGGCTCAGAGAGTGCCTCAAAAAAGCAGTAACTCTAATGACGTATTTGGCTGCTAGAGGTTGATTTGTGTACATATACAGCTACTGTACTGAAATTTCAATGAGTGCCACAGTCGCTGCTCCCCGCTGTAGCTTGCTATGTACAGTGACTACTGACTACCAGTGAGAAAGTTTATCCTCAGCCTGCTAGTTCAGAGAAGTACAATGGTTTACTCCCACTAACATCATCTAGTTTGATTTTATTACATGTGAGTCTGCCAAAAACCACTGTTTTCCTATGCCTTGAACATTTAAAACATGTACATATACAATGTACATGTATGTGTAACATTCTAAATCAATGATGGGGGCAAAGGGTATCCATTGCTCTTGATAACACTTGCTTAAGGGTTGAATAGTGCACACAAAATATGAAAAGGCTTTGCTGACAAGCACAGCAGGTGTGTCCAATGTAAATGCATACTCACATGTGTCGGAAACTTGACTTTGTGAAGGATAACTTGCGCTGGTGAGGGGACTCCTCCCCTGCCTTGGGGAGGCGGAAGAAGGCATGCTGCTCCACACAGCACTTCCAGAGATGCTTACAGGCTGACCTGCTGGCCAGGCGAAAGATGCACTCATCTTCCACCCCCTGCCATAAGAAAACCCCTCAAAAAGTTATATGATGTGCCCCATGGTCACCAAAAAATTCAGAAGTCCCAATTTCTGAAAGCTCATACAAATGCAAAATGTTACAGATCTCCTTGATGTTTTCATGATTAATGGCATATCTGTGATTAGAATTACTCTGAACACAGCAACTACAGCCCAGAATTATTGCACAAGTCTACTGAGCCTACTGTGGTAAAAACTACCCTGATCCACTTAAGCCTGAGTCATAAATAACACTTCCAAGGCTCAGCTTTAAGGCATGTGTACTAGTACATGTACATGTAGCCTACACTGGGCTGACAGGCATTCAGCACATACATGTAGATTTTCACATACTGGGTACAACTACGCAGTACTACCTACATGCACAGTCTGGTAACTAACATCATCTCTTTTTCCCAATACCATTGTCATACAATTTGTCAGTATGAGCAAGACTGCATGCGTATTTGTAAGCTATTGCTGCATCCAAACTGACATCAATTCTTGGAAATATTAAGAAGTGCTGGGTGCCCTGATGCTGACGAACAAAGCACACCGTTTGAGATGTCAAGTTGAAACAACTGGTCCTTCTCAGAACCACCCAACTCACAAAAGAGATCAACATCCGTGGGGTTACTGCACATATTCCACACTTTGTTCATGTCCACCATTCAAAGCTGGGCATCTCATTCTCATTTTTTTTCACTGACTTATCAAGGAAAGAGTGATTCAGTCACCCACATGCATTAATGTTAAGTACGGACAAAAGTTAAAAAGCACTTTGCTTGCCATGGACGGACACTTCTCAGATGTACATATACATGTACATACTGGTACATCTATGTGGACATGTACATATACTCTATCTGCAGCCAGATATTGTACATTTTAGCTAAAGGACTTCTTCACGCTCTAGCCGCATTTCAATCAAACCTTTCAGCGTAAAAAAAAAGGTGAGAAGAAATTTCGGGGCAAATTCCAGCTTCCAGCAGGGAGCCAGTTGACAAAAATAATCACTCTTTTCTCAAACAGGAGCCATACCAGTAGCTCAAAAACAAGCCTCCTTTTGAGGCATTGTGATTTCGCTCCCACAAAATGTACTTGTCCCTGCTCAAAATCAAACTTTATGGGCCAATTTGGAGGTAGCACACGCTCATAAAATCCCCTGAGTGTCTCAAAGGGGCCTCGTAAATACACACTTACATGCCAGTCTGGCCTGACACCTGCAATAAATTCACCCTCTCTGCTGCAGCCTGCATGAGGCTGGTGTAAGTCTCACCCTGTCAACTCTGATATACTGGAACCAATGTGGCAATGTGCATGTGTTGTACAATGCAATGTACATGGATCATTTTGTCTTTAGAATTCACTGTAGATTTGGGTATTCAAAGAAATACCAAACGTAACTGTCATAACATAACGAGCTATGATGTAGCCCATCATCATGCATGTTCATGTGGAAGAGCTGAATGTATTCCCACAGAGCCACATGTACATGTATGTACTAGTATGTTCGTACATGTACATGCAAGAACCCCTCTCATAGAACAATGTCTTGATAGGAAACTGACAATTCAATGCCATCAGGTGCGTATGTGTGCAGTTTTAGAGGGTGTTGATCACTTTGCCCCATCCCCACTTCACTCCATTTCCACTTCACCCCATTGATTATCGTTCATTCTGTTCTTCAGTAACAGAGGCATAGGCCTAGATGCAACAAGTAAAAACGCTGATGTTTGAGTAACCAAATACTGATCGGGTAATCCAACTTTCAAAGGCCTAAACAATGCAACCGATATCCCGACCGCCGGACTCAAATTTTTTAGTGAGACCTTGAAATCGTTATTAGCAAGTTAGAAAAGTTTTTCTTCGTGTTTCCTTGTCGCTGTGGTAAAAACACGAGTGCAAAGTGCTGGTTCTCGCCACACCACACCCATGTAAGAGAATGGGTGATGGAGTGTGGTGACCAGTCTATTCATGCCGCGGCGACCATTCATGTACGTGATCAGTTACGCACTGAAAAAAAATTGATGTTGCAAGATTTCTTCACATTAATTCTTAGAATTTTGTCTATATGTGTATTTTCTGTATTCATCAGTTCAATTTTAGGTTGTTTTGCTCGTACTTGAAGCGAACATATTTCCACAATATTTCCTGCCGAGCTTTATCCGATCGCCCGGGTACAACTGTCTGGATGCATCAACAATTACCAGAATGATGTGAACAGAATTGTGTGTGTTGCTTTGAAATAAACTTGAAGAGGATGAGAAATAACCCCGATGCTAGTCAAACCATATGTATTAATTCACCATAATGGACAATGCAATCGTTATTAATTTAATGCCACAGAGTTTTCTATAATAACTACATGTCGTTTGTGGAACTCCTCTCTCGACCATTTTTTGAAGAGGCTTGTAGCACACTTTCAAGCACAAACGGCAATGTGGAAATGGGGCGAAGTGGAAATGGGACGAAATGGGGGTGAGGCAAAGTGGAGATGGGGCGATGGGGCAAAGTGATTAGGGGTGAAGTGGTTAGGGGCGACGTGGAAATGGGGTGAAGTGACTGTAAACCGTTTTAGACATGCACACGTGTGAATCAAATATTGTGGAAATTCGGTGCAGCCAATGTGCGTCACGAAATCTAAAACCAGTGTTGCATTCGAGTCCTTCACAAGTCCTTTCACAAGGCCAGTCACAAGTCCCTTCACAAGGCCAGTCAAGACAGAAGAATGCTTTTTTCACACCTCATTTGAATATCTTGTAAATTGCTTGAGACTGAATGACTTGTGATGGACTCGTGATGGACTTACAGGGAATTGAAACTTGTGATGGACTCAAATACAGGACAGCACTGTCCAAAATGCTGATGCACATGGCAATCTCTAGCAAATGATGTCATTTGATACCAAAGTACTCATTTCTTGATTAATTAAAGAATAATCACTTCAACATCATTAGGCTGAAAAAGAACCCTTTCCTGCACACAAAGATTAGACAAATATAAAGTGCTCTGGTTGGAACTGGGGGGAGGGAAGGCAGACACTTATAGAACAGTCTTTAAGACAACTGTCAAATGTCCTGTTGGCAGCTGTGAAGGAATTGCCTGATTGGCTAGTGGTGGGTGGTGGCAACAAGCTCCTGAACTATGAGTACTTACATCTTTGTCCAGCACAACCAGACTGAACTCTGTGTCTTTGAAGTGGACCTTTGCGATGCGGGGCCTGTACAAAACAGTGCAGAAAAATTAATAGAAAAAATCAACCTTCCATATACACACACTGGCGTCAATCCGTATTGAAAAGTGGGGGGGCAAAGCACGAAGTGTGAAGCCCTGATGAGTGGCGTGGGGTCCGGGACCGGAAAATTTTGGAGCATAGATGCTCTATGGTGTGATCTGAGACAATTTCTGGCTACTTTAGCCAGTTTTTTTTAACAAATACTTTTGTAAGGTGCACATTTTCATTTAGGTTTTGGAGGGGGACCAATTGATTTAGTATACCCCATTTAGAAAAGTTGGGGGGATGCATCCCCCGTCCCCCACTGATTGATGCCTGTGTGCACACGTACATAATTACACATGTAATCTCTAGATGAGACATTCTATGACTTTTTTCCGGTGGTATTAACGTGTACATTTGCTGGGCAAAACAGCTGGCCTACCGGCATGTGCCTATAAAAACGTAGGTCCAAGTGTTATGGCCTGTATCACTGTGACCACTACACATCACGTATACATGTACCAGGTACGTGTATATCAGAAATAGTAACCTTATTGTGAAATACAATGAACATGTACTGGTATGTCAATTTTTTTCTGGGCATGCACAAGTACTTTTTCTCTGACCTGACAGAAACCTTTCTACAATTTCACTGTGTGCCTTCATGCATTCTACTGTATCCATCCACGTGGGAGACTTCTTTTTTTTTTTTTCCTTTTTTTTTACCCAGGTACGGTACAGGTGCTTGCACTTTCCAGCTCACTGTTCCACACACATCACAAGCGGTTGTCAAGCTTCACTGCAGAGCCAAGGGCCTACTGGAGCGAGCCTAAAGATGCACTGGCAACTGACCGCAAGTTGCCTAATCCCCAATCTGAATAGATCTTTCTGTTTACAAGACCATTGTATCTGTACCATGGCAGCAGTATTCAAATGGTGTAGCCATGTATGTATCATCATTGTGTGCACTGGCTGAATTTAATATTCAACCTATCGATATTGATCCTGTACCAAGTTTATTAAAAATGACATTCTGGTCATGCGGGGCTAATTGCAAATTGTGCAAAAAGCAAGCCAACTGTATGTTTATCACTGGAAACAACAACATAAGCAATTACAAAATAAAGACATACTGGTACATGTAGTTTTAGTGTAGCATGATGGTCACAACGAGGCAAGTTAATGTACACGTAAGTTGACGTTGGCTGCTTTCAATGCTTGGCTGTGCACAAGAAGATGTACCATCAAGCAAACATTTGTAAAGCACATCATCTGTTTCCCAAGTACATGTATACTGGCATGATGTACTGTAGGCCTACATGTAGCATCCTCTATTTTGTTGGTTTTTTTGCACACAGGACTGGTACCTGGCTTAATCCTAACTACATGTACATGTACCTTGACAGAAATATCGGTGCTTTTTGCAAGGCATCTCTCTCAATCTTCTACACTCTGGCAATCGACAAAATAATATGGCACAAATTTTTGTACATTGAACTCCACAGGCCAACAGAAGTCTCATACATAGCAAGAGTGACTGACATCCTGTATCCTTACCCAAGTCTGCATATGTATACCCTACGAAGGCCTCAAACCTTACTGGTAGATTGGAAAGATTTAGCCTAGTTTCTGTTTAGCAGAGTAAATGTGCCTTTGAACCGAAGGTAAAAACAGGGCTACATGTATTTCAAACCACAAAAGACTTGATTTCCATTTGAAGGACAATAACCACACAACCACTAATTTGATACTGTACTGTAGTTACTGTTGACTTTTGGGTCAACTCTACCCCACTGTACAATAGCTGTTTGTAATTGGCTTTAAGACATCAATAGTCCCATTTTTCCATTCAGAAAAGTTGACAATAAACGTACCCACTCAACCACTAATTTGGTATTTAGGGTTGGTATTTCAGGAAAACCATACACCACTTAGTGCTTGGTGACTGGTTTACAGCATCGTTGGCTTTGTTCACTGGTCGGTGTTCTTTTGAAGTCATTCATTCCAATGACTGTTACCACTGGTGCAGTCACAGGCTGGGCCTACAGTGCACCTTACCCGTACTTTAATAAAACGTACCATATTAACAGGTGTGAGAAAGCTCTTAGCAAAGGCTGACCTGGATTCTGGATTCAAGTAAGAAGTTAATTATAAAAGGGCACCTGTACATGTACATTTTCAGAAATCTGTGCTCTCTGTACCCCAGTCACTTATGCACTTACAAAGTACCGGTAACAGTTTAAGTACAGTAGGTAAAGCACATTGCGACTTAAAGTTAACCTGCATAGGAATGGGGAATTATTTTCACACTTTTCCCATTCCGAGGGAATTCATTTTCATTTCACAAAACACAGAAATCTTTTCCCACAAGTGGGAAAAGATTTTCACACATTTGCCCACATGTGGGAACAGAATTTCAACAATTTTCCCGAAGCGAGAAAACTTTTCACACATTTTCCTACAAATGAAAACAGATTTTCACAGCTTTTCCAAACAAGTGGGAAATAATAATAGCAGTTTTTATGTAGCGTTTATATACTAATTTAGATGAAAGTGCTTTCCATTATTATTACCCCTGCTCACTGAGCCCATGAAACATTCCAAATACCATCTCAGCTCCCTGGGAGTATACAGTTCGATGCTGCCATTTTGGCTCAAAGCAGCTACCAGTAAATCAACCACAATAACCATTTTTGCCCTCATATGTACCCAATTACTCCTGGGTGGAGTGAGGCAAAGAGTGACAAAGTGCCTTGCCCAAAGGCACACACACCATGACCCTAGGCTAGATTCAAACCCACAACATGGGGCTTTAAAGCCCCGACTACAAATCCCATGCTATTAACCACAAGGCCACAGCACTCTACAAAAACAAATTTTCAGAGATTTTCAAACAGGTGGGATAAGATTTTCACATGTTTTCACACAACTGGGAAAAGATTTTCATAGATTTTGTGTTAAGTGGGAAAAATTTTCTCAAATTTTTCCAACTGGGAAAAGATTTTCGCAGATGTTACCACAAGTGGGAAAAGTTTTATATCTTCTCACACAAGAGGGAAATTATGTTAACACTTTCTGAAATGTCAGTGAAAATGCCAAGGTTCAATTCTTTACACAACTTTTCCCGTTGCAAGTCACAAGTGTTAACCATTTCCTGCCAGGTACTTTTAAAAATGCAGTGCCTACATAACGGGCAATTTCCAATATCTTTGGTTTTCAAAAATCTTCGAAAATTCTTATCTTTTTTTCCTGAACACCTAAACTCCACAGAGTGTTTGTCTGGTGGCAACTCTGATTGGACAGACAAACTCTATTGATGCCAAGAGTATTTCAGCCAGGCTTGCCGCCTTGTAAAAATTGTGCGGTGTTACATAACTTTCTTTTGTTGCTTCATATTCTAGAATTCTTTTTTCCTTCAGAAAAAGAACATCAAATTGGTTAAAATGTACGCCATCATTCAATCCTGATTTGCAGAAAATTGTGGATTTAAATGTAGCAAACTTACAGCAACAGTTTAAGGCCCAACAACACCAAACTGGTAAAAAATGATTCAATCTTACACCTACAATTATCCATTCACTGAACAAGTCATCCCAACAGTTTCATTTAAAACAGAAAAGGGAAAAATTCCCTTGTAATTGTTCTGAAGTACCACTTGCAAGCCCTTACCAGAAGTAGCGTGCAACTTTGGCTTTGTTCTTGTACACCACCACGCCCGAGGGTGTCAGGCCAAGGTAGAACTCTACACCGTTGTGCCCCAGGACAGGATGGAGGTCCACACCGTACATGTCCAGCCAGCGGGCTCGCTCCAGGAAGCTCACCTCGGCCTTGGCAGGCTCCATACCTCTGTGGGAGCAAAAAATATTGACCTGCTTGAATGCAACAATCTTTGGAAAGATGGTAGTGTGTCCACCAGGTGTGGCTACCACTGAAAATATCGTGTACATCTATTAGAAAGCCACTGGCCAGTGACTATAACCTATTCCAATAGACATGTGTGCTATTCCTGGCTGTGGCTACTTGATATGGACAAAGCCCACGTGCAGCTCTCTTTGTGGTTCCATGTACATGTACACGCTAGTTTTCCTTCCTCCGTGTTAGGTTGCAGGTTCTTATAGAGATATTTACATGTACATTATATAATGTGTGTACACAGACATTCAGATAACGAGGAGAGTTGACTGATCATTACAGTACATGTACATTTTTCTTGTTTGATGTGATTTTCATTAATTTACATCCCAAGACCAATTTGTCGGGTGCCTGGCAGAAGGGCGTAAGCGCACTTACGCCCTTTTGCGGGGAAACATGATCACAGCAGAAAAAAACGGCTATAATTTACTACAAAATCAACCTGGGCTGTACAAAACAGCAACCTTTGAACAACTTATTAAAGGACTTGGGCATTGTTTTTTACTTTTTGCAAAGAAATCTTCATATTTCATTAAAATACAATAGTTGCATACTTTCGTCCTTTTGCCGGGAAAAGTTTTTTGCAGTGATAATGCTTCCTGGCAAAAGGGCCTAAGTGCTTACGCCCTTCGGCCGGGCATACAGCGAATTATACTTGTAAGGGAGAAACAACATCAGACAGGCTGGTTTGCTGTCCGTTTATAAATTCTACTGCAGAATTCACTAATAAGTTTCAGTTTTCTTCCCTGTCAGTGAAGATAAAGTTGAGTGAGGCAGTAAGTGTGCATAAGCTGGCAAGATACATGTACTGAAAAGTGACAACTGTTTAAAACGGCCAAGAAAAAACATGAATGTACATGTGCACATGACTCACCAGTACATCTACAATTAAACTTAAACCATGGGAAACTTAAGAGAATTTAAGAAAACTGACCCAGCCCAATTTCCCCCTGGTGTGGGAAGGGCCAAGGTACATGTAATTACATTAAGTTAACAGCAAGTGACAGGTACTCCACCAGGGGAGCAGCATTAAATGAGACATCAGGGATCAGCCAGAGCAATTTGCTTTCCCCTGGGGTGGTAGAATTGCCACAACACCCTAATTGAATTACATGTACTCTTAACTGCAGCAGGTGTGAAATGGAAATAGAAATACTGTCTGTCCTCATAAGTAATAGATGCAGAAAAGCTTGGACTTTTTTTTTTACACTTCGCAGCACAATTCTGAATGGTTCTGTCTGTACACTGTGGTTGAAGTCCATGTCTTTTCAACTTTTTAAGGGGAAATGCTACACTCTATCGAAAAAATAAACAGTTACAGTAATTTGGAAACATTGTTTAGATACATAAGGAAAGTTTTATGAGTACTTCTTTTCTCTCCACAGAATCGTTACACAATCAACAAGCAGTTCAGGAGAATTAAACCTCCAAACTGGAACTGGTCAATAATCATTACCAGTCAAATATCAAACCTCCCCCCCCCCTTAGAGCAGTGGAACTGGTACTTGTACTTTCCTCACCTTCACCTCTGCGACCGAGGTTCAAATCTCCCAAGGTCAGTATGTAAATTGAGGTTTTCAGTGTCCACCCAATTCCATGAGTTTCACCAGAAGGTGTTCCCCTCCCACCTCTAAAAACTGAACATTCTTCATAGTTTTCTTCTACCAAGAGACCCCGCTGTAAATTAATACCAGTAAAGTCAGAAGACTTCTGTGAGCTATCCTGGCTGTGATCCAAATAATAAAATACCACAATAAAACAAGGGCAGTTACTTGAGTTTCTGGTGTAGCTGGGTGATTTGCTGCTCTAGCTCCTCTGTCTGGTTGGGGATGAACCGGAACTCTGAGATGTATCCCACGGAGTGCTGGCTTGGATCATAGTCCCCAAGCTCAGCTGGAAGCAATGGACCAGATTCCTCAGTTAAAACAACATGACAGTCTCACAATTGTAGGACATCACAATTCAGTTTAGTTTCAGTCTCTCCTGGTATTTGTGCCTTGTCTGACATGACTTGAAATAGCTCTCTTTAATGTAGCTTTCAATGACACATTTTCCCAGGTCCCTGCGTTAGCAGGCAAACATGAACAAAGATTTTTTCCTCCACTATTCAGGGGTGTGAGTGGCCACTTAAAATTAAAGTTGAAAACAGCCAGTAAAAAGCTGAAATGTAAAATGTTACCATACTCTTGTACAGACCAGGTGTACAAAAAAAAGCTGAAATTCAGGGTCAAAATCTACATGTAAACAAAAAAAGCTGAAATCAGCTAAACAGCTAAATTTTCACACCCCTGTCTAGTATTAATTCGCCAATTTATAAAGTGGTTTCAGACATAATAACTAAAAAATTACTGTACATTGGCACTTCCCATCTTGAAATACCAGTAACTGACAGAAGCCCATTCAAATAATTGTCAAATTCCAGCATCTGGTCTGAACCAAAATCCACCACTTTCCTGCATGCACGCAGCGCCCCCACAGGAATTCCACTATGGTACATGTACATACAAGTATCTCTTACTTTATCTTGTTCTGCGACTTCATATTCTGCCAGTGAAGTCAATAGAGACACTCAGGGCATTCAGGCAGCCAGTTTGTCCTTGTTAATTTTATCAGCAGATTCGAATTTGGTTTCTCTATCAGGATGACTGGAACTCCTGAGCAAAGTCTCACAATAGTGAAGTGTTTTGGACTGTGAGCACCGTGCACAAAGGCCTTAATAGTGCACTGCACAGCAAACAGTTGTGCACTGTGCTGGGTGTACTCAGGTCTTTAAAGTTGCTAAACAAGTTCCATCTCCCTCTGATGGGAGATAAGGCTGATAGTCTGTGTTTATTTTGCCCTTGAATCAACTGCTTTTTGTTGGGTCTTGTGCAGAATAGACACAATGTACATCATCATGTACATGTACATGTATGTCTGGGTGCACAGTCTTACATTAACTCCATGCTTATATCCCACACATAAACACATGTCAACTACATGTACCTGTACACCTGATAATTTCTGTATACCGATATGTATACGTGACACATAAAATCAACGAAAATGAAGAAAGCCACAATGGGACTGTGACCGATGGCATGGTGCAATTTTCCCTGTGTCTAATTATGCATGAAGCATATCCCATACATGTAGGACTACAGCTTTGCCAATTATTTAAATATTTTGGGTATTTGACTGATTATCAAATATTAGAATATTCACTTTCAAAATCAAATATTCGAAGGTTACAATCAATTAAATAAATAGGAAACAATGTACATGTACCATGTAAGTTACCTGTACAAACCAACAATTACCAAAAGGCCAAAACCTACTTTTCTTCCAAGTGTTTCTGTTAAGATTTTTTTTCACTTTCTATAAAAGCAAGAGTTCATCGAACGGAAGGTCAACGATTCAAAAGACTCATTTAGGACAGGCCATCCAACAACGAGTGCATCAGACTCACACTGCGTAGCATAGGCACACAGCTCGGCTGCAGCATGGAAAGGACACGGTAGCCTGCCTTGCAGCATGTCCATCCGCAGCTGCAGGAAGAACTGGTAGCGTGTGACCTCCTCCTTCAGCTTGCATGGGTTCTCCATGTAGAACTTCACCCCAAAGTACAGAATGAAGGGTGGCCCATCTGACATAAAAAGAAGGGTGTTAGCAGTAGGAACCAAAGCTCTCTTGTTAGTTTTGACACATTAGCGGTACCTCTACATGTAAATGTATTAAAGAGGGTGATTATTACATGTACATGTACTTCTGTTTTGATGTACATGTTCATACATGTATCGACAATTTAATACCATGATGATTAGACAAGATGTGGGTATCCCACTGAGTGTTCAAGCACAAGGTGTATTGCCAATGTGCTGGACTTGTTCAAGTTCTTTAATGTGAAAACAGATCTTGTGACTTCCCATTCATTCCTTCTTTATTCAACTTGCTCAATTTGTTTTTTCTGTTCTCAACTTCCCATGTAAGTACGCTTACCATAGGTAGTTTTTTAAGCACAGTACTTTCCTTTTCAAGACAAGAATGAGGAGCAACTTTAAGATTTCTGCATGCATACATGTACACTTCCCTTGTCTGCGATACCGGTATTTCATGACTCAGAACATTTTGGCCACAGAATGTACAGTAATTAATGTCAGGAATGAATCAACTAGCTTTAAGCCGATGACAAAGTTGTGCACATTAAAAGGCAAGAAAGAAAGTACAGTACAAGCATCCAAACAATATAAAGATAAAATCACAGGCCTTGCAAAATATGTAACCACCACCATCTCTAAACCAAAACAGACTACAAAACAACACACATGAACATGTACATATACAATGTAGATCAACTTGTGATGTCATAATAAGATGTCAATTTGTACTCAATAAATCCATAGCCACAGGACCACATTGTGGGAAAGATCGTATTGTTGGGAAAATTACTGTACTTAAAATGAGTAGTGTGGGCATACCCTTGTGGTGAAGTCCCTAGCTCTACCATGTCCACTAGAGCATGACTGTATGACGTTGTATTGACCACAGTAGTCAAATGCTACTGCCAAATTTATCACCTCCCCACCAAAAACAAAATTTATGTACACGTACAGTATTCGTACATTGACATGTTGTTGTACTATGCTTGTGGGGATTCATTTGATTTTTCATTTTTCAAGATGCAACTGTAAGAATTATTTCAAGCACAGTACTTACTTTTTATTTGTTTGCCAATTGCCTTGACTGGGTCCAACCAATGCTGAAAGCGAAATTCAAAAAGGAGTTACCAGTCAGTGTACACAAAATGTAATGTACCGTATGTTAGATAGTCTCTATGCAAAATTGTAAATTATTTTCAGAAAGTTTAGGATGTTTTGCGCATACTAGTGCATGTGTGTTGGTAACGTACATGTACATGTATGCACTTCACTGCACATGTACCGGGTACCGGTACACATACATGTACATGTACTGAATGATGCTACATGCAGTACACGTACATGTTCAATTTCGTCATTCCATGCACATGTATATTCTCTACCTACTAGTACTAGTACCAACTAGTACTAGGCTGTGTAATTTGACAGACATTCTATACTGGAAACATGTACCGTACCGCACATGTATATGCACATGTGTAATTCCAGAAATGTACGCACTGTGCAGTACACATGTAAATTATAGGAGTTGAATTACAATACATGTACCGGTAAACTGGAAAACTCAAAAACAAAAAAGGCAATTCTGTTTCTCACCTACATGTACATTGTACCGTACAGTACGTGTCCTCATTTTGTGGGAACAGGTCACATTTACATGTACCGGTACATGTAAGTTCATGCATGCACATGTATTCCATCCGGAATGTAATACTTTCCCTTAAGAGTAAACAATTTCTCACACTCAAGTATTGCTATGTAAATGTAAGGTAGTGGCGGTACTTCTATTTAAAGGACAAAAATTCCATAATATCAAATCACTGTTTGAAAGAATGCAGAAATTACAATGTACATCTAAAAACATATGCTAATCCTCTGGAAAAAAAACAATGAGGAAAGGCAGAATGTTTGCTTAGTAATGAGCCAGGAATGCGGCAAACAATAGTGGAAACTCTGTTATGGCTGTATTCAACAGAAATACCGTACATACAATTGCACAACACATACACTTGAATGATTCACTGTATCCATGCATTGTGCTACATGCTCTTGGGTGTTTTTCTGCATACATTTAAGTCTCCCTGTCCCAAGCAATGAGTGGCACCCAAAGTCAAGAAGTTATGACAACAAAAACAATGTGGACCAGGCAACTGTCATTCTCTTGACAGAATGGGGTCCTGAGGTTATGGTATGTGTACAGTGTCACTAGAATGACAGATCCATGCTATGGAACACATAATGTAACAAGGTAGTAGTACCCATGCACATGTACATGTATGTGTTCAAACAAGAACCCTTTTACTGGACTTCATGTACTCAACGTACTTACATGTACAGGTACTTGCTCAAGAACCGTCTTCAGAAGTCACCCCAAATATTCTTCTTTATCAGCTTCATGTACGGTACATACACGTACATGTAACTGGTAGATGCATGCGTACAAGCCACCTGTATGCTATTGCATTCACTTTTAAAAGCTACATTTTCAATATCACAATGTAAATTGGCCATTTAATTATCTTTAATATAAAGCAGGAATCAATTTAGCTGGTGACCTTGATAAATCATGTAACATTTAAACCAGTTCCATTCAACTAAGTGAGATGTACATGTATTGTGAAATTAATAAAACTCCAGTGGACCAAGCGTGAAACGTGACAAGAAGTGTTAAAAATGTGGCCTTGCTGAATCCAGTCATGGCCAAGAGACTACTCGTAGGTAAGGTGGCGACAGTGGATCAAGGATGGCTTTAAATTACTCTCTGTGTATGAATTCAAAACAAAAACCATCAAACGGTATGGGTATATGCGGGCAGTACCAATATGGTAACTAATCTGTGAAAATTAGCTACATGTACCCAGTACACTTACATGTTAGTATGTAAATGCATGTATACAATAATATGCTTTTCCAGTGCTTTGATTTTCCTTAGTTCAGCCCCGATATAAATTACTTCAGGAGGATGTACCGGCACATGTACCGTATGTAGAATGGATTTAGCGCTAGAGTTTCTTTATAAATGAATAACTTGAATTACATGGGGTAGCTCCACCAGGAAAAATACCACTAAATAGTTTTACAAAAATATAAAACAGACCATGTAATATTTCACAAAGAGTGTGTGCACATTTTTATGCCAGAGAGCTGTTCTTTTCCTCATGGAACTTTCGCTGTTAGGCTGTATCCGAATCTCTTGTCTAGAGCTAGGTCTGGGTCTTCACTCCATTGGAAATGTGTGGAGATGCGCGGACAATAGACCTAGCCGTAGCTCTGACAGCCCGTTTCGGACACCGCCTTAGTCGGGCATACATGTACATGTACATAGAGTGATATCCCGTGTGATCATTAGGACATTTTTCAAGCCACATGAACAGGAGTTAATGTTTGAAGTTTGAATTAATGAAACTCACATGTACATGTATACTGGACATTCACCATTAAGTTGAGGTTTTAGAACTTCAGCTTGTTACTCCGAGATATTTACCGTTTGATCTTGGGAGTCCAGGAAGCGCAGACCAAAATAATCCTTCTCCAGAAGATTCAACTTGTCAAAGACTTGGTTCAGCAGCTCACTTCCTCTGGTATTTCTCTGCAAGGAGTGTGCATCAGAACACAACTGCTATCATTTTAATGCAATACTCTATTCCCCTTTTCTCTAAAAAAAATAAATAAAAATAAACATGTACATGAGCTGCTACAAAATGGTCATGTGGTAGGGTGTTTCCTAGAAAAGAATGAGGAAACAATTGCAAATGTTACTACAACTACGCGGTACATACATGTAGGCACACGGTGATTAGAATTTATCATTCTAAATAAGTTTTTTCTGGTATGCCCCACAAATGTACCTTTTTATGCATATTAAATATGCATAAAATATTTTTATGAATATGGGCTGACTATACACACAGACTACATGTAAAATCCTACATGTAAATGAACCAACATGTTATGTATCCAGGCCCATCTCCACTCTGATTAGGAAAAAACAAGGTTAAATGTACTGTTACATTTAACTTTCTGTTCAATAAAAAGGACCAAACTCTGTAAAAGTGCAGTCTGTAATGAGACTGCAAGTCCAAAGATACATATAAACAGTGATCCATACATGTATGCTGGAAAGGACAAAGTTCTGAAAAAATTCTTTTGAGAGCAAACATTTTAATGAAGCTAAGTCACTATATTCATTATTTTATATCGATTTTCAGTTCATGACACAGAAAATCAAAACACTTGGCTTATAAGTCTAGCCTAAAAATCTTTACTACTGTACATGTACATGTACGTACATGAATGATATATGTACAGTACATCATGTACATGTATACAACATGTACTTGTACCAGTGCCTGTACCTGTAACAGTTCTGGAACAAAGTTTGTCATATTTCAATTTGCCTACAGAAAGTTTGCTGTTTTGTAATTTAACTCAAGAGCCAGGCATGCAAGTTGGACTTTGACCAAAAAATGAGAAAATTCCAATCTTTATAGGACTTTGTACAGCAGTTTTTTAATTGTCAATGGCATAGAGTGTGAAGTGAAAAAAAGGAAATCAGAAGTTGCATGCCTGAGAGCCCAGTGCTGACACAATAAATTTACCAGTGCACACCAGTGAAACCACAGGGTGTAGGCATGTTTCATGATGTTTACTCTTTGATAATCAGTTGACAAATGTTCTCTACATTTTCATGGAAAGTTCTCAATTAACTGGAGTATCTACAATGTATGGAAAAATCATCACAGCACGCCAAAAGCCTCATTGCAGGGTTCAGCGTACCCAGTTTATTTGCCCATGCTCACATTCAGTTCACAGTTACATGTGCATGTACATGTATACTCCATAGGTAAGCACACCTATGCCTGGTATGCCTGATGAATCCACTGTGATGAAATCAAGTTGGTATGATTTCAAAAAGTTGGAGGGAGGCCAGTTACTGATTGACTCCTGCATTGCTACACTTCTACCATCAAAGGTACCAGTATGTACATGTATACTTAGAACTACAGTACAGTATGTGTGCATACCAGTTAATTTGTATGAAAGACTTGATCATACATATAGCTGTGCCGGTCGGCGCTGGTTGGGGATCTCCACCACTGCGTTCTACCGTCCAGCACTAAGCTTGATGAAACAGCCCATTGACCGGCACAAAAATCCTTAGAAATCCCAGAAAAAAAATCAGTCACATTAAAAAATTCATATAATTTTTACCTGGAAGAATTTTTTAAAATTGAGCTCTAAATCAATTTCGAAAGAAAAACTAACTGAAAAAGCAATCTAGAGGCCTCTTAATTAAGCGGCCCCTGGACCCCCAGCTGTGACCCGCGAGACTCTGGTTGCTTCACTCCCTCCATTCACCATTACTAAATTGCCCTGCACTAAACTATGGCCGGCTATAACACTGACCATAGACATCTAAAACTCTTGCCATTTACAAAGAATCCAACTTTGTTCCACGGCTATTACATGAACAGGTCCATGTAAATGTACATTTAATTTTTTTCAAATTTTGAGGGGGGGATACAGTTCACCCGACAGTACAGTACCATACATTCATATTTTTGGTTTGTTGTGGGGTTTGGAAAGTTTTTGATTTGTTTGGTAGCTAATGTTACATCATGGACATGTAACTTCTCCCATTGGACACACAGCACAACAACAGAACCCTTTTGTCAGAACCTAGTCCAAAATGTTCAGTCAACTTGAACCCTTTGGCACTGAAAAGTAAAAAAAAAAAGCTCTCTGGAGGGATTGGGGGAAAGAAGAGAGTAGGAAATTGGTGGAATTTAAAAGTACAGCATATTAGAGTTCATCCGATGCTCTCAAGGGACTATTAAAACAACCCTTGTCCAAAGCCAGGTTATCGTGAGTGGCTAGCATTATTTGATCAAAAAGAAGATGAGTTGCCAAGGTTAGCAAGAGTAGACTGCTTAAAAAACAACACAAGAGGTACACTTGTGTGTTCACATACATGTACAGTACATGTACATCTGTGCAAGTGTCAGCAGGACGTTTGCATTCCCCAAATTGGCTAAATTTGCAACAGTTTGCAAGGTGACCAAGTTCAATTGGGTACAGTATCATGTGTCACTAAGTCAGGTGCAGAGCTTTACAAAGAATGCAGAGTCGGTAAACACAACCAGACTGTGAAACTCTAGAGAGAGCCTGGACCCTCTCGGTGCTCTTACCGAATAAAACCAGTTTGATAGCAATCCAAAATTCACAAAAGGCAGTGGCAATCAAATACTAGGAGTTGGAGACAAAAAGGATAACACACAGTATGGTACATGTACTGGTACATGTATACCATGTAATTAGATACAATTAATCAAATGCAGGCTTTGGAACCAATTTTTTTAACATCTTATGAAACCAACCAGTGGTACCGGTAGTAAAACATTCCATGATCCAAGACATGCAGGTTAAAAGTTTGCAAGAAATTGGCTGGTCTACACTTTTTTTCATTGCGTAGCAAAGTTTGTTGGTTTTTTTTTTTCAAACAAAGTTCAGATGGGAATTGGCTGCTGAACAGAACACTATGGATATCCCAACTTCTCAAGCCATTAAAACATCAAGATGCATTCAGAGCCCAGGGGGCAGGTCATACTTGGAGACACAATTGTGGTGTACATGTAAGATCAAATTTTTGCAAAAATTGCAAAAAAGGTTGAACACATTTTAACTCAGGCAAATTTAGCTGCAAATATTCTGAGATATCAGATTTGCTCTGCTTTTGAATTTGCTCTGAGTACAGGGGATTAACCAGCCTTTACATTAAAATACTGTAATCTGGGAGCTGGGAGCCATGTCAGCCAAACCTTTTTGCTTGTCCACTGATAACAGGTACATGTACTGTTCGTGTACATACATGTACATGACGTGTACATTTTAAGTTCATGAATTTGTTCACCAAGAATGAACACTTTAAATGGGAGTGATGATGACAATCAATCAACTAATCAAAAGCTTCACAAAAGAACCCAAAAGTTACCCTTTAAAACCCACAGCCCAAGGCAGCTGTTGTCTCCAAGGGCCAGACAGTAGGTTGAAAGACTTAACAGAATCAATTCTGCCAGGCCAGTGACACCTTCCCTAACTAAGGCATAGAAGATCATCTATTAGGACGGATTAGTGAGTTTCTGCTTGTAGGCAAACTGGGGGTACTCCTAGGTCTTTGGAAGATTAAGGAAATCCTGTTACAAAATGCTCCTTGTAATGACCACTGGGTAACAATTTATGAACCATTAATACCTGGCCAGGCCAAAATCAACAAATGCATCCAGGCACCAGTACCAGTGAGGTTTTACTGCTACTTACTGTAACTGTAAGGGACTGAAATAAGGCCTTTTCACATCTCAGGTTGAAGCAGGGTTGAAAACTGGCGGCGATTCACACTCGAAAATTTTCAACCCTGCATCAACCTCGAGACTGACTTCAACCCGAGTCGAACTCAACCCTGCTCCAGACCAGGGTTGAGATTTTCAACCTGGGTTGAAAATTGTTTGTGCTCATTTCTGGGTCGACCTCACCCCGATAAGCCTAATTCATACAAAACAAGTGTGAAACTATGCTGGGTTGAATGTAGGGTTGAAAAATTCAATTTTCAACCCAGGGCAGCCATGGGCTCGCCCAGGGTTGAGTTCAACCTGGGTTGAGAGGCTGCGGTGTGAAAAGGCCTATAGTGCTGTAGGTCAACATGTACTGTTACCGGTACATGTAGGCTGTACATGTTAATTATTTCATGACAAGAAACTGAAGTTGTACCGGTACTCTTGACTTTTCATGGAGGTACATGTACATGTGAGTAAAGGAGATGGTGGATAAAGAGTGAGAAGTTAATGCATGCAATAACCGTTCCACTTAGAATTTGTATAATTCTGAAATGCTTGAAAACACTGAGTACTAATTGAATGATTCAACTGGTAGAAGGGGTAAATTACATGTACAATATACATGTAAGTACCCGTACTTCGTAATTAATGCAATACCGGTACGTGTACTGGGTAATTGTGCCTTTATTAGGCTGGGAATAACATTTTGTCAGACTTACCAGGCAGCTACCAGCAGTATGAGGTACATACCGGTACATATGTACATGTACATGTATCAGGCCTACGAGTACATGTTGTATATGTACATGTGTATGAGGCATTAGACTTATACAGACCGCATATGTGCTGTAAATGTACATGTATGTACATGTACATGTAAAATGCCCTTAATCCAGAGCTAATGGTGCATGGATACATGTATCATGTATAAAATATACATGTACAAAGTATGCTTCATGTGTATAGGCCTTTGCAGTAGGCCTACGGTACATGTACTGCACATGTACATGTACATGTATGCTCTGCACTTGCTCACAAACAAAAAGTAATGCAGCCAAACAGTCACTTGATGGCTAAGAAATTCCTCTTCATATCCTAGCTACTTTGCGTTTTGTTTTCTTGTAAATCTTGGTCTGGCTCTTGGGGGGTCCCTCACTGGCTGCATATCTGTCAGCACCAATTTGGTATGCTTGGGTACATGCTGCTTAATGTGAGCCAAGATGTCAGTGTTCATTTGCTGAGGTGTTTCAGGTTGGCTTGATCAATCAAATCAAGACTTCATCCATTCCTGCAGTGGTCCGGCAGGTACATGTGCGTGTATCTACCCACTTGGCCATGCAACACTCAGTCTAAAATGTTTTATTAAAGTCATTACTGACATGATCCTCCTCTACTCTTAGGCTGAGATTACCCACGTCCAGTATAATAGGTAACTGAAGGAGTACATGTACATGTACCGGTACCAGTACAAGAAGGCTAAATTTCCTCATTTCACGAACCGCACATTATATAAAAGTCTTGTCATGCATGTTGTATACATGTACATGCACATTAAAGGTGGAATGAATCATACCATTTACAATTGTGCATGTTTTTCATTTTAAGCGACAACATTGCTGAACTTAAATATCTAGGCACAACATGATAGTAGCTCACCGATGGGCACTTCTGATAAGCACACATAATCATGTTTCACACTGCACCAAGCTACCGTAACTACACAATACATCATGTTACTAGCCCAAGGTCCTCTGTAACACATTGAACATGGTGCCCCCAAACTATGCTTGCGCTTGGTTTGATACACATGTCACTTGACACACCTTTGGATATGAGTTTATTTATTGTTTTCTTCCAACTAGTAAATACCGGTAGCTTCACCGAGAGTTTAATGACATAAATTTTTTCCCATTGTTCACAGAGGGGCCCACGGTTTCGCAATGCGCTTGCCAATTCTGTCTAACGGTAGCAGCCAAATCTTCACGAATCAGCTACCGGTACATGTACGTGTATTACAGGTACTTTCATGAAAGAAATGACTCCTAAGACAAGTGCTATTTTTAAAATTTGCACAGCATTTGTGAAGAATTACATGTATATATTTGCACCTACATGTGTAACTCAAAACGGGAACGTACAGGTAACAGGTTTCTGAGTGGTTCGGTAAATTCCCATTTTTTTCTGCCCCTCATGCCATACATAAAAGTACCAACATGGAGCTACAGGTACATGTACATACTCTTGTATCCCAGCACTGTCATTATTTCCAACCCCTATGTAGCGAGTCTATAAAATACGAGTATTCTGTAAGACCCAACTTATTCACCCGGTGCATAATACTACCGAACGTGACAGTTACACATTGTGAAACCTTGGATCATTCACAAATGACAAGTGAAATCCAGTTTCAATCCCCCCCCCGACAAAGCTTTCACAACAAAAATTTAATTACATTTTACACAGAATTCAATGCCAGCCATTTGCCACTTTGGGGAAAATAGGCCAGCTTCCTGCGGGTGGAGTTTACATCCCAATAAAAAGCAATTTCATGTGGGCTGTAACTGCTTTCCAAAGGGTGTTAATAGCGACGGGTGTGCTTTGTAGTGAGACTGAACTTTTACAAAGTTACTTTCAATGTACTGGCATCTCATAACTCACAACACGGTCAGAAGCCTTGAATAGCTGTTGATGTGAAATACAGCTTTTTGCTTTACAATCCTGGTTCATCAATTGATTTTAAAAGCTGTTACTAATGGGATGAAATTGTGATGGCACGGTTTTAAAGTTACACTTGCATGTTTAAAACTGGGCAGAGGTTTCAACATACATGTACATGTACAACTTGTCAAAAACCCCTGCATCACACTTTCGCTCCTATTCATAAATTACCCTTTTGTGGAAAAAAAAGTCAATCACATTTAAAAATCTGTACTTTTCCAATGATCTTTTTCATCAATTTTGCCTTGTGTTTGTGTGAGACACCCCTCTAGCTACAGTGTGTACACATGTGTACATGTACATGTATGCTTCAAATGCCCAGTACTAAATACCGGTACTGGTAATCTCCTTTGTGAAAATGGCATGTTGAGGTGTAAAGTGAAATTTGGACTCGGAAAGGTGGACTCATACTGGCTGTACCTGTACTGGTCAGTAGATGTAATGTTTGTGACTGTAATGTACTGAATACATGTGCATGTACAGTACTAGTATGTCTGCAGCTTGTCTCAATGCTTCAGTCTTCAACAAAAGGCCTGGAGACTGCCCCAACAGGCATATTGATCTCAGACAAATCCCAATGATTACGGAACATGCATTTATGCCAACAACAACTGCTTAACCCAGAAACATCAAGATTCTGCCATTGTCTGCAGCACAAACACTCTGTACTAACACATATTCAGCATTTCACAATTGCTGGTCGAGGTACATGTGCATGTAACTTTCTGTAGGAGCATGGAAGTTTCCAGCTTCCCTCTTGGGATAATTGGCATCTCAAGTTTGAGAAATTACATGTACATGTATCATGAAAAATTATTTGTGCACAGACCTACATGTACATGTATGTATACACACGTACCAGTATCAATCCTCCCCCTTACCCCACAAGAGGGGCAAGAAATAATTGAATAAACCCCAATATACCAGTGCACCATGCATGATGCAGTGAGCTTGGGGGAGGCAACTGATTAGGTGCATAGTGGCACTTCTTGACAGAATGGCTACTGGTATTGTAATTTCATTCATCTAATGGAACTGAAACAGCACGATGTCCTAATCCATTGCTTCATTAATTTACTACCTGTAAACAGAATTTTAGTTGGGCCATTCAAAAGTCATCACAAGTCAGCCTAAAGTACCGGTACTTGTAGTCTTACAAATTTATAGTCAATTCTTGGCATACAAACATACATGTACATGTACATGTGTAGTTACCGGTGGTACATGTACTCACGACTGCACTGATACTGGTAGTTCTCAGCCAACTTTAGCTGAGCACATGCAGTGTTGGCACCATTTTTGGCTTACCGGTAGCAGCTCCATGAGTACAGGCACCACCAGAAGTTTTTTTTTTGGGGGGGAGGCAACTCACTTATCCGCAGCAAACTGATGAACTCTTAACAGCGGAAAGAGGTCAATATAGGCATTTCACAATAGTGTGCCTCCAAGAGTTTGCAACGCATTGGCCAATCACAGTGCATGAAATCTGTCAATCCAATGCGCATCTGAGAAGAATCGACAGATTTGCGCGCTACCGGTATGATTGGTCAACCCGTTACAAACTCTTATGATTCTTGTGAATCGCCCATATTCTGAGGTGTTTTCATGCAAATTGGTGATTTTCTTCCCTTTCTTCTGAGGGAGGGGGGAGAGGGGATTCTCACTGGTCTAAACAGGGCCAGCAACATCTTGATGGCTGATGGGTCAGTTCAGTGCACAGCTTTTGCACAAAAGGGTCTAAAGACTTCCAAACGCAGACTTAAAATGAAAAACACCGTCAGTCAAGAACAGAGGCATGGAAGCCCATTGCTTTCCTTCCCATTTGGATCATTTTATGCAACTGACTCATGGTATAACAAGTAAGGCAATCTCTATCACATAAACTGGTAATTGTACCAGTATTTCAAATGCAACACTAAAACTGCAAAAGAAAATTACAAGACCTTCTGATGCAAAACCAAGACGAGATGTACATATACATGTACATGTTCATGTACCAGTATTTTGTGGGGACTGAAAAAATGTTGCAGACAACTCGGCGAATTACTTGCAAGTCCTGCCCTGGTACACACTCTTTTCCTGTATCTGTCTGGGAAGGTGGACCTGTACACCCATATGTTCAAATACACGTACGTACTGTACGAGTACCATAAATTTATTGAACTTCTTTAGAGGTGTGTCATTAATAATGTCCTCAACTGAAACACTGGAGGCTGCCAGGCCTGAAAAGTTCACCTTTACTTAGCCCTAGGTGAGTAAATCAAGATACCAAATGAGTAATAAGCCACCACTCGTGCACTGTACAACATATATGCATGTACCCAGTACATGTATAACACCTACATGTACCATATGTACCCGGTACCGGTACATGTTTGTGTTACTATACTACTAGAGGTACATGTACAGTATGTGTTCACACTTCTAAAATACATGTACACTGTACATGTTGTACAATGAGCATGTACATTTACAAAATTACCAGTGTATTGACATTGGAGTATACCGGTATACAGTGTACAAATGTATACTTGTACAGTACACATGTATTGGGGTCAATTTAACTTAAAAGGCAGAAATTCCATCATTCACTGGAATTTAAGCAGTACCCCCCCCACCAGTAAAACACACAATAAATATCAGTAAAGCACCTGAGACAAACCCTTCCTGGCTTTCAATAAATTCCCCTTCCCCCTCGGGATTTGGAAGACCCAGGCCTTGACTTTACCTGCTTGACACTACCCACTCCTTTGTCCTTCACCAAGGATGGTAATCTCACATGGGGGTACACACCTTGGTGTCAGGGGCCCTGTGGCTTTGTAAGCAAACACCTGTAATGGAGCTGTGTAAGCACAGGTGTTTCTCTACTGATACAGGAATGGATATGCCTACAGCCTGAGCAAGCTGCTCATATGCAGCAAGGTATGAGGCGGAGAGAACCCTCCCTGCTTTGTGTTGGTCATTGTCTCGCAGGAATCTGGGGAATTCCTTTCAGACATCTTGGGGGATGTGTTAAGTAACAATAGTCTGGAATGTGTATAGGGATTGGACATGTGGGGGGGGGGTAACCCTCGGTCTCATTTCTTGCTGGGTATAAAGCTGCTAGAATTTAGTAGAAAAGCTAGTGAGTAGTGGCCAGTGCTTTAATTCAATGCCAGCTTGTGTACTACTGGTAGTGGTACAGCAGGCAACATGTACCCTGAAGTACATGTACCGGTAGTCCCAACTTCGTCCATAGCCTAGTATGTACATGTACATGTACTTGGGGCAGGGGCAGCACTGCACAGTGGTTATTCATACACATGTACAGTACAGTATCTTATTCCTCCATGTTTATTCTTACGTAATATAAAAAACCAACAATTCTTCACCACATACTGTACTTGTACTGGGGTTTAGGCCTCCTGGTATGGTACCGGTTCCTGTATCAGCAGGTGTATTTCATGGTTGGGAGTGGCTGTTAGCCGTGTACATGTATATACTGTACAATGTGCATGTACATGATATACATTTACTGATGTCATTTTGTTCTACTGACTTTGATCAGAGCTCTCCTCATTTTTTCTTGTGTAAACAGGTACCGGTACTGTATGGTACATTTATGCACATTTTTCACATACTACATGTACATGTGCCGGTAGTATGGTACATGTACAGGTGTACATGTACGTTTGGTTCCTTGTACATGTACACATACTGTACACTTATTTTAAAATTTCGTGTCTACTGTTGCCATTTAACTTTCTCCCCACCCAAGTTTGAGTGCCCAACAGTCCTAGCCACTGACAGTGATGGGACTGCCCCAAGTACCAGTGGGCAATTATGGACAAAGGTGGGGTAGTCATGGACTTGGAACATGACTGTGCAAACTGTACTACCGGTAGTATGAAGGCTGTAGGCTTGTTACTGGTTCTGTCAATGCAAAATTGTTTCAAACAGCCGACAGAACCATACCGGTACAATAGCACAACCAGGTCAGCCAAAATACAGAAAAAGAGCCAGTCAGCCCTCTTAAAGTCCCTTTCAGGACATGTACCAATACCTTTCCATCTCTCTTCATCATGTGCTGGTACATGTACAAGTAATACATGTAGTTTTCTGAAAATTCTCATAGTTTCTCCACAATGAGAGCATTCAAATGACCCCAGAGCTTACTGGTAAATACTTAACTAGCTTTACATCCAACAAGCTACATGTACATGTACAATAAACCTGTATAGTTCATGAGATGAACAGACAGCTTTTTTCTACAAGGGGACGCTGAGTGGAACAGAACATTTCATCTGCCGCTAAAATTCTTCCCCTACAGGAATGTGAAACATTCATTCATTTTAAAATCTAATAACATTACATGTGTACATGTAAATATTTAGTCTCAATAAATCCCTGTATCACCGATGAGTTCAAAAGTTTCTAATGACTAAAGTATGTACATGTACATGTACTGTACCCTCATGTACATGTACCTGTACATGTGTCAATTTGCTGCACTTGCGGCCACCCCATGCCAATGAAACTTAATCATTGACCCACCAATCAGGCTCAAGTACATGTACATGTAACAGAGTCGGGCATTGTACAATTCACAACAGTATCTTCATATGATGATTATGAAAAATCAGTCCCTGTAATTGCATCTATTACATTAAGCCTATTGAAAAAGTAATGGACAAAAAGTAACTACACAATACTGTGGGTATCATCCTAGAGAGAAATGAAGCGCACAAGCCTATCATCAATGGGCTACCCTTCAGGAACCCAATGAAGAAAAACACAAACCTTGTAAAAATAAACAAGCACTTTGGGCTGGCTATTAACTGCCTGCCTTGCTGTCTGTCAACACAAGGCTACATACATATACACCTATGTATACACTGCGCAATGTTAAGCATTGGTGTTTGAGGTGAAGAAAGCTTACGCTGTATCATGTAAGACTACATGTACAGTGTATGGAGTAGCATAGAATGAACATCTGCACTGAATGAATGTACTGTAGAGTACAGGTACATGTACGCCTGTTTGTGCATAGAAAAAGTGACATAATGATGAAGAGCCAATACTGTACAAACTGAAAACAGCTATCTTCGTCTGAACGACTGAAGTTAAAGCTACACACTGAGTTCAGGGAAACTTCCTTAGACTTCTACTGTACATTTACCTACCGGTAGATGTAAAAATAATACTGAAAAACAAAAAATAAGTGCACCTTTGCTAATTGTTGAAATGCATGCAATACACATAACAACTTTTTGGATAAAGTTATTCTGCAACCATGAGGTGTACCATACGTAATTGTGTTCAAATGCACAATCAATACTTTAACGGTGCATCTTTTTAATTGATGGGTGCTATACTACCAGTACACGTGCACACTGTACAAACAATGTAAAATTACCGTACTGTATTCTCATTAAGTAAACTAATTTAATTTCTTAGGAATTTGTGGACAGTTGTCCCTGGCAACATGCAATTACGCAGCATGCATGCATGCACACAAATTGCACTACCTACCGGTATGTCAACACTGCCCATTCACTCTCTGTGCAGAGCCCATGAAACTTCCAAGTGGCCACTACAGAAGAAGAAACGACCTCTTCTGTGGGTAGTTTATGGGCTATAAAGCCCAGCACTTCTACCCTGCATTTACTTCAATTCAATACCGATACTATACATGTACATGTACATATGTACCAGTTAAAAGGCCAGCTCAGTGTATGTACTGGTTCCTGTGATCCTGAAATGTCTCACATAAGGTTTCCTTCGGCAAAAATCTTTTGGCAAATAGGGCTAGATCCCATCCAGCTTGTTCAATAGCCACAATATTTTTACTGGATGATATTGAAGATTGTTTGGAACAAGTCCCATACCTGGCCATCACTTGAAGTTGACATCCCTTACACAAGCCCCATAGTAGTGTGACAGTGGTCTGAAAAATTCTGAGCATTTTCTAAACAAATACATACATGTATACCAGTATGTAGGCCTACAGTACCTGTACTTCAATACCATTTTCCTACTAAATTTCACATGTCATTGCCTCCTGATGGCTGATATGTACCGGCATAAAAAATAGTGATAACATTGTATTGATGTTTGAGAGTAAGTAGATTCCTTAAAATGAGACAAAATGCTCCCGAAAAAATAGTACATGTTGATAACATACCGGTACATGTACCTGTAAAGAGAGGGAAATAAGTTACGTTTGCTTTTTGCACTCCTCTCTAACAATTAGACCTTGTGCCAAATATGGCAGATTCCTCAAAATATGGACCATTATATAATGTTCAACTTTGGGGTTCATTTTTCCTGAAGTGAACAGCAGTGAATTAATTTCCAGTGTTTGATGTAATGAGTGAAGTCATGACTGATATCTGGAACAATGATGACCGTGTCAACCTATTCAACTTAATTGGAGTTAATTGATTAAAGTCTCGAACGTAGCAAAGTTGACCTGTTAAAATCCGAGCCAGTAGAATGTACTGAGGAGTGATAATCCCCCGAGGTTATTTTACACAGATTTATTTGTTGTGAAAGGTGATAATAGTTACATACATGTATATCAAAACCATAATCACGGAATTAAAAAGTACCTCTCACAATTACTCGGGTCCCGAAGTCAAAATGTCAAAAAATTGACTGCAAAAAAGTGAGTAAAATCCATGTATCGATGTAGCCTACAACACAAGCTTTAAAAAAGAGAGCAAAAAAGCACCGCCAAACCACCATCCTTTTACGACTGGCCCAATCACATTTTCTTCAAGTATGTTTCCAAAAACCGCAGTCCAAAATACCGATCGTTGCGATTTTGCGGCTTCCATCAATCTCTCGCGGTGATGTTAGAGAAACATTTCCCTGCATCGGGACCTTTGACATCAACCCAGATAGTGCACCCTCTTTTTTATTCGATATTCATGAGCCCCTCCACGGAATAGCGACGCTCCACAATTTTTTCTTCAGAACAATTCTTCTCAAAAGAAAATCCGTCATTCTGAATGATGTTCGCAAAAAATGATGTTCGAGACATAAGATACGATTCATGATGAAAATCTAATGCTCAGAGTTGTTAATTTTAATTTTATTTTCCAGCACAGTTATCTCCAAAATAACTGGCAAAATGAAAATCGCACATGGAATTTTCGACCACTACATGTGACAGCATTTTCAGCATTCTCAAACATCATGCAGTTTCTGTCAAAATTCTTGAACGTCATCAAAATTCTGTCAAATATGACATTCGCAACGAACATACATGTATTGTACTCATTATAAATTTTTGATGCAGCCAAACTTAAAGATAATTTCTGGTGGTTGAGAGATACAAGACCTGGCAAATATGTTGGTACAGTGAGAGTGATTATAAATGGTAAGAGAATGAAGAAAGCCAAACTTTTCTCATCATTTTCCGTCAGTTTTGTGCTTTTTTTTCATGGCTTATATTTTTTAAAAGTTATTTCTTAGGTGCTTTAAAATACATACATGTAAGTCAAAAAATATACCTCTTGTTGAGAGAAGTTTTGAAATCAAGTCCTCTGGTGTAAACACTTTGATGTAAAACTTTAAATGAATTCAACTCCATTTGATTTGCACTGGTAGCCAACCAAATGTCCACTATATTATGTCTAATTATCCCCATATAATCATTCTTATAAATCTGAAGGTGCTAATTTTTATTTTACATGATCAAAGTCAATCGTTTAGAAGTTTTGAAAAAATGATATCAGGAGTTGCATTTTGGTCCATTTTATGAAGAACATGCCATATCCCAATATTCGGTCAATAATCAAAATTTGGATATTACTTTCCAAATTTGAATATTCGAATGCAAAATTCATAGAAACGAAGGGGGAATTTTCTTTTGTTTAACACACTACGGAGGCTTGTTTCAAGCAGGTTCAAATGAAAAGCAGCAGAACAATATCTTATGATCTAAAAAGTGAATTATTCATTTAAAAGGAACAGAAAATTAAGTACCAGTATTGTTCGTCTGTTAAATCTTGTGAAATCATTGCTGGAGATACATGAACATGCACTCCTAGAAGTGAGAAGCTATGAACATGATTTTCATGTACATGTACAAATGTGCCGTTATTGTAAATTGTGTACAGTACATGTATAATCTCATCTCTCTCTTTCTCCTCCTCCTCCGTTGTGTTGTGAGAGAGGGCCAAACTGCATTTCAGTTAATGTTCAACTGATTTTAAAACATTCAATTCAGACTACATTATGGTACATATGTACATGTAGCAGACATTAAATTGCTGTAAACAAACCTGGAGGATTTATAAGCATAATAAGCAGTGCCGGTACTTTTGAGTAAAACTGTTCGATCTGTACAATAGCTCAACTTTGCTGCAATATTTGGTTGATCATACTTGTAGACAAAACCTCTCACCCCCAGGCCATGATCAATTGATCACATTTGTCTACATTGTGTCTACATTGTCATTAATGAGATCTGAACTGGAAGACTGTTTTGTAAACCAGATAAACCAACTGTACACATTGTTATAGGCTAGGCCAAGTGTACACATATTTATCGTTGAACAATGGTGAAGTCAATTTCTTATCAAGGATAAAATTGTAACAACATGTCGCACTGCAGGCCTAGGCCTGGCAACCGGTGAAATTTTTCGATAGCTATGATGCCTTCCACCGGGACCGCAACTCTACGAGTAAAGGGGAGGGGTTTTCATTGCAGTTAAAAATATCTTCATTGCGTCAATGGAGACCACCTTGCAAACTGACTGTGAGACCATCTGGGTATCTATACAAATGTTAGGCTTGGCCCCAGTTTACATTGGAGCTTTTTACCACCCGCCATCAACAGATCAGGGTTACTTACTGCAGCTGGACACATCTCTCTCTAGAATCCCCAGCAACGCCTCTATCTGGCTTTAAGTGGATTTTAACTTACCTCATATAAATTGGAACACTGTCTCCTTCACACCTGGTGGTAACTATCCAGCAATTAGCAAATGTATGATTGATATCACAAATGACCACAATCGGCATCAAGTTGTAACAAAACCTACTCGTGAATCTAACATTCTTGATCTCTGATTCACCAACAGTCCTGCATCCGTTGATGCCGTTCACGTTGAGAGTGGTATCGGTGACCATGATATGGTCATTGTTGATGCATTACTCAAACCAAAAGTGATCAGACCAGTCAAGAGAAAGGTGTTTCTGTACAGTAAGGCCAACTTAGAGAGTATTAACTCAGATATGATGCATTTTAACAGTTCTTTGACTCTAGACTTACTGGACTCGTGCCCAATTCAGTCTCTGTATGATGATTTTAAGGAAGCCCTGCTCAGCTCCATGGATAGAAACATACCTTCAAAGTCTAGTTCTAGTCGCTTCTCCTTCCAATTGGCAAATAACTCCATCAAACGACATATCAGGAGAAAGCAAAAAATCTACAACAAAGTCCGCCAATGGGGCAACGCAGCTCACAGGGCTGAGTTTCGGAAACTTCAGAGAAGTATCGACAGAAAAATTAGGATGTCTTATAAAACATACATCAAGGATGCTATTGGTGGAAATTGAAGTCAGACAACACTAAACCATTCTGGAACTTCATCAAGTCTAAGCGAAGAGAAGCTTCAGGTGTCTCACCACTCCATTGATGAAAATTGAGTTGGATGACCTGCATACATGTACATGTAAGTATCTCAGAAACTGGTTCGCAAGCCGACTCCTTGTGTAGTGTCAACTGTGCAGGATAGCCACATCAGGCGTTTGCACAGCAAGCTACAGATACAGATGAGATAGGCCTATTTTGTACATAGTGTATCAAGTTTGCCTAATTTAATTAGGACTCAAGATGTATTTTCAAGATGTATTTTCGCATTAGGGACTCACCAAACATAGGTTCCAATGTTTGCTGCTGGGCTACATTGTTACTAGGCCTATGCTTAATACTGGGTTAAATGAACACATTTCTATGGTATGAAACGCAAGGGTGGCCGACCCTACCTGGACATTCACAGTTAGCTCCGTCTCATCCAGTAATCGGATGGAGCAGTAAGCATCCTTCTGGCCGCGTCCAAAGCACTCCATTCCTCTGACGACTAGCAGACTGCCGTGTGTATGCTTGAGTAAATTGTCATCCTACATGCAGTTCCAGTAACCTTCTTGTCCGATTCCATTGATCAGACAGATGCCAGGATGGAACTTGCCGTCGTAAAAGGAGACGGGAATAGGAGAGATCACAGTTGCTGTAAGGCGCCTTGGCAAAAACAAAATAGCTAAGTCTGGACTGTCGCCTAGGCTAGGGTACAGAGTCGCAGAGCATCAATGCTGCCTTGAACCGCTCGCATGACCAAATACAACTTTACAAGCCGGCTCTTGTTCTAGAGCTGAAGTTTTTTTCAAATCTGTCGAATTTACAGTTCAATCCATTTCAAAGATTTCAACCAAACTTTCCGCCAGACAGAGAGCGCTTCCGACGTTATCGGCAACTCCAGTACTGAGTAACCAGCTGCACGCGGCACCTGCACCACAGTACCGCCGGTCCGCTTACGCGATATACAGCGAGGTCAAGAAGAGGGCGCTGTTACGTTTCTTTAAAGGTTACATACCGGCTTAAACACACCCAGGCGATGGCAACTGCGGAAGCTCTTAATAAGAGTAATGAGCGGTGTTTCCAAGGTTTCTGATCATAAGATTAGAGATGGTTTGTGTGTAAGGTAGGCCGAGGGCACTCCCAGGAGGCAAAAATATACGCCCATGAAAATGTTGAAATTTATGACACTTTCCTCTGTACTATATCCGAGACGGTTTGATAACAAACGTTAGGAACTCAATTATCCCATTGTTATTTATATATCATTTTCTCACTAGTATCGCGACATGAGCTGGCAGTTGAAGAAACTAAAAGTTAAGTCCGCATATAAGAATACCCTCGTCATTTTCCACGGACTGTTTTTTTAAAATTGTCAGTTACTGTATTATTATGCCCACTTCGGATTTCCACTTTTTTTGAATGGAAATTTCCTGAATTTATGCCCTCTAGTTACGACAAAGTCGCTTCCAGGAGCTATAACTTTAATTCAAGAAACTATAATTAATTCTTGAGGGCTGACAGTTGGCAAATCGTCACGACACGGCATATTTAACTTCTTTTGTCTCATTATAGCACTTTTTTCAGTGGGTTTGTGAATATTTTATTAAAGATATCGAAATAAATAAACTAAACTAAAAATGCCTGTATAGTTATTACTTAGTTTTAATAAATAGACCACACTCGTCCATGGTGAGAAATTATCCAAACAGCACTAAGGCACTAATTGGGCTATAGAGTCCAAGACACATCGGCCTACATACAGAAACCGGGCCTAGGATAACAGGATAACACGTTTTAGCTTTTTCCCCCTCCAAATTGTCAGTTTGGGAAAGTTAAACAGTTAGCTATAATGGCTTCGCGTGCCTTTGCATCAAAATCAAATTGCGGAGCTCCAGCTCTGCACCTCTACAGAAAATGACGGTGGTTCTTGTACCTGGAGCAGTATTGAACGCCGGCCCCGCACTCACCAAACCAGATAAACTTCAAACCAAAAACAGACGTAAATCAGCAAATTCGTGCCACGATTGCAGCTGGAGAGAGACAAGAGAAATGGGCTACTAGCCAGGGACTCGGGCTACATAGTGCTTTTTATTGTAGCTACTGATGATGCGGCATCATCATGGGCGTAAATTCAGGAGGGGGGATACACCTAGAGCAGAAGCACCCCTAATCGGTTGAAAAGAGAGCCATTTAGGCCGGAAGTGCTCATTCTGTTGGTAGCGATGCGAACACAACCCATGCATTTCCTGGTCGTATGTGAACCAGCGAAGTTCAGTTCTGGCCAAAGGAGCCTCTATCCGTTGCTGAGAAATTTTCGCCATTTTCATGGTCCAGCTCAAGGCTCATACTTTCTTTCTGGGGGAGGTAAGCTGTTGAATCCCCCTTTAATTTTTTCTTCGTGAGAAAAAACTTAAGGCGGATTTTAGAAAATGCGTTTGACCCAAAATGTATCCATCAGCACCCATAAGGGTGAACCACACCGTTCTGATGTACGATTTACAGGAATGTGACACATTACAGATGTATATCTGTATCATAAACATCGCCCCCTATTATTGTGTCGTATCAGCCCCCCCCCCCCCCCAGTTTTCAAATTTCCATGACTGGGCAAGTCACCCCCACCTTTCCCCACTCCACCCCCATTTTTAAGCACAAATTTACCCCCCTGGGCATCACCGAGAGCATGTCAAGGCGAGGGCCTTTGCACTCAGTCACTTCGGGTGCGGGTGAACTGGCCGGCCTGCCAAGTTTTAAACCTCCATCGAATTCGCGTCCTGAGTGTCGGCTCGATGTTCGAAACTTCGGAGACGATTATCTTTCTCCAGTTCTTAGTCTCATAATGGCATTGAAACTTTCGTTAAAACGACATTAAATTCTGATCTTGGAGAATGGATGGTGTTGGTTAATTTCCAGGGGCGCAGCCAGGATTCTGAGCACGGGGAGGGGGTGGGGCGGAGGGGGCTTCACGCTAAATTGGGGGAGGGCTGACTGGATGTTGGACATAAACATAATCGTGATCACATCAAGATATGCAGGTGGGGGTTAACGATTTTTCATGGGGACGTGCGCCCCCCCCCCCCGAGCCACGCCACTGTTAATTTCAGATTTCCCCGTATTAACAGTATCATTTTCTTCAGCATCAGCTGACTGACTGGCTTATCAGAGCCGGACCCCGCCCCCGCACGCGATTTTTTTTAACGTACCACATATTCGCTATGCGTGCAAATAAAGCCGTCTGATTGGGCCAAGTTTATATCAAGTCATGCATGATTCATGAGAGAGTTTTGACCCAGAGGCTACGCTGGCCGCCAGCTGCACTCGCGTTTTACGTTTTGTACTCTACATGTACACGTACATGTACGTACATGTACACATGTACACGTACATGTACATGTACATGCGACATGTACACCACTTGTACAGCTGGTACATGTCTGCAGGACCCCACGCCACTGTTGTTAAGCTCATGAGAAGTGCAACGTATGAGAACAAGTCGCAACTTCATGCTTGAAGTAAATATATGTTAATTTCTGTCTGTAATTATTGTACATGTACATGAAATTCGACTCGAAAATCTAGCCATGTGAAATGACGTTTGTGCAATGAATCACAGAAAGAAGTGCAAACTGTAGCTGCACATCGATGTCGCCTACAACAGCCCTAAGCCTACTGGTACATGTACATGATGTACATGCATGTACAGGGCAAAAAGAAATGCACACAATTCCCCTAATAACAAGGGACTAAGCAGGCTCAGCTCTCTTTCCGCAGAATTATTTATTTCAAGTCGGCTACGTGTGTGTTGAAAATATTGCTGGCCTTCGTAGTTTATGTTAAAGGGGACAACCCAAGTTTAAGCCGAAGCTAATTTAGCGGATATGTTCCAATCATAGGAATCTCTTTTAATGAACAGAATGTAACATATATTGGTGTGATCATTCAAGCACGGAGGATCTTGAAGACATTATTCAAAACACAGTTAAAAATTACACAACTACGACGACAATCAGAAGTGGATCCAGGATTTTGCCCAAGGGAGGGGGGTCCAAGCGGGGTGGCTGTGAACAAAAGCAGCAATGGTAATGCCCGTGAGCGCGTAGCGCGAAGCCCTTGCAGCAAGGGATCTGGGGCATTTTTTTGATTCTAGGCCGCTCTGTTGTACAATTTCAGGCAGTATGACTCCTCTTTTTTCTTCTCCATCCCTTTCCGTCTTCTGTTTCAAATTATTTAATTTATTTATTCATTAATTTTTTGGGGTGAAAAAAGGGGGGCATGCGCCCCCACGCCCCCTGGATCTGCCCCCGACAATCGGTCTAAATGCCAGTGTGGGCACCGAGGACTACATCACGACATACACGACGTTCACGAAGCCGACTAACTTCAAGTACACGCTTATGTAAACCATGCACGTGCGAGCATGTGGGTGCATGTGTGCATGTACAGAATACATGTACACAAATCATGCACATACACAACGCGCGAAATTGAGGTGCCGATTTTTTATCTTATGATCTTTGAACCTAAATGTATGCCATTTTGTGCACAGCTCTACCAAAGCGAATGTGGTACGGAATAAAAAATCGCCCCCCCCCTGCACACGGTTACCAGGGCTTAGTTGGAGCAGCAGGCCTACGCATTTTCTGCGTTTCGCAGCTGAAAATGCCAACATTTAATGCCGTTTTGTGAAGTTTGTGTGTAAACCAAAGGTTGATACCCACAAGCAAGTGCCAGGACAAAAATAATATACGTGTGTTCCGGACAATTATGTCCGCATGGCCCATTGTGTCTGCAAACTTTTCCTGGCCCATTATGTCCGCCCCATTGTGTCTCCAGGCCCACTGTGTCCGCGGGCCCATTGTGTCTTCAGGCCCATTCTGTCCGCCCCATTGTGTCCGCAAGCCTATTCTCTCCGTCCCATTGTGTCCGCAGACCCATTCTGTCCACCCTATTGTGTCCGCATGCGGGCCCAATCTGACCGCCCCGTTGTGTCAGCAGGGCCATAAATGCAAATCAATATCCTCTATGGGAACATACCGGTTGTCATTTTGTGTTTGAAATTCAGGGCAGTGGGCGATAGTGATGGGCGAGTCACAAAAGTAAAACTAATCACCTTGAACGCTCACCCTGACGAAACCTGGCAAGGTTAGCAAAATCATTTTCGCAAACTTCGTCAGTCTTTCGTGTACATATATTTGTTTGGTGTTCAAAAATGAAGCAGACAGTTTTTGCATTGTGCGCTGAAAGGGACCATATGAAATAGAAATATTTTAATATAACCCTTGAAACTGCACCTTAGAGTTTCAATAGAACTGGTGTAAAATTTTTGGCAATTTTAACCCATATTTCGGAGATTTTTGTGCACGAAGTAATCAACACAGTATTATTTTGCCCCATAATATATGGAACTTTTGTTTCATTTTCCGTCAGGAACATGACCCAGCACAGAGCAGTGGAAGTTTTCACGCATGTGGATACACAAAATGAAGAACGTATTCCATCATCACTGTGGAAGAATAATATCCTACATCTAAATACCTGTAAGGAATCTTAAAAAAGAAAGCTTCTGAAAACAACATTGAAAAATACGTGACAGGCACTTTATTAATTAACAGTCACATAATGCGGACACAATGGGGCGGATAGAATGAGCCTGCGGACACAATGGGAGGGACATAATGGGCCTGCGGACATAAGTTTGCGGAAACAATGGGCCATGTGGACATAATGGGCCAGAAAACACACGTAGGATGGGTTATTATCGCGGTAGTTATCACAATTCCCGATCGAAATAAAGATTGCTCGCTCACCTTCCTCAATAATCCTACCCTTGCTGTTGTTTAACTCTTACTTTTTAGCTTGAATCATAAAATTTTGTATGGGATCAATTTATTTTCCTCTACGGTAGCTTAGAAAATCTGTGTGCGCACCGTATGCGTTGGAGTCTCTATTATCACAGTACCGAGAAATAGCTTCTACAGTGGCCTTTAAATGTCTTTTTTGATGAATAAATAAAGATAAAACGAATAATTTTGATTTCAGAGGAAACAAAATAGCTTCATTTTGTGATACTTTTCCATTTTACTTGTAATTGACTCCATTTTTGCAATCTCTTCCTTAAAGATGCCAAACACCGAGAGAACGAGAAAAATTGCACAGCATCACCTTCCACGTTTTTGTCCGGAAAGGAAAGACTTCTTTTTTTTTCATCAGAACTTGTTTACCCCAATCTTATGATGCAGCAACAACTTTGACATTCGTCGAACTACTTAAATTGGTGTTTTATAGAAGGAATAGTAGAAATGTGGGTATCGCATTTTTTTGGTACACTCATTTTTTCATCGATGTCTGAAACACAAATGTCTTCTGAGTTCTCATTCTCTGAGAGTTATAATCATCCCATTAGACTTGAACTATTTAATTCAAAACTTGTGTTACATATTCTAAATATTCGTTGTAAACTCTTCAAATTAGAAAAGCAAAACAACTGCGACAATATTGCTTACGTTATTATTCGCTAATTGCCCCGAGCGCATAGGGTAAAAGTTCGATTGATATAAGTCTATTGTAACGGAGATTGGGGGGTGTGCTTCACACACACAAAAAGTTTTTCAGCGCAGGAGCCATTATTTTGACTCCGAAAAAAATGGGCATTTTCCAAAGTTGCTGACTCGAGTAATGTGACTTGGACTCGAGTCGCTATTTTTGTGACTGGTGACTTGACTTATAAATATACCAGCTTTGACTCGTGACTTGACTTGGACTTGCAAAAATGACTTGCTACGACGTGACCTCCGAGTCTGGCATTTTCGCATCTAAAATGTGCCTCGGGCTGTAGACTCCTTTTGCTATTTCGAAATTGATGGGATCCCAGCAACGGATATCCAAGGGCAAGGTGGCTTTAGGAAATAACTACATGTATTAAAGAGGAAGACGGTAGGTAATGGCGGGCAGGGTCGAGGAGAATTTACAAATTTCGGAAAAATTACATCTTTCATTAAAAATTGTCAAAACTGACTTATGGAAACATGCACAATTTTTCTCTGCTTCAATAAAACTTAACTTCAGGCCATAAATTATTAATTACCTGGGCGAATATTGCCGATTAGGAACTCGATCAATGGCAACGCAAAATTCAAAATTTCGGATACCACAACAATCATAGAGTTTGAGGAACCGAATAGTGTACATGTACTGTACATGTACATGTATACTTGGCTTCCACATAACTTCAAGTGCGCACTGAAAATCCCCTTGAAAATATCGGCTAGTACACGTGTTCTAGCTTCGCGTGGTTTTGACCCCCAATCACTAAAGCGTCAAATTTTTCAAGAGGAACGTCGATTTGTATGCTATGGATCCCAAGAGGGGATTTTGCATATCACGGGCATGCTTGTGTTTGTCGATATCGGCGATAAATAGAAGAATTGGAGACGATCCAAGGTCTGGGAATCCCTAATAAATTATGGGAAAGGTCACTCACTGGTGATCTGTTCTTGAGCTGAATCAACAAGAATGTAGAAATCCGGCTAACTGGTACCCGGCATCCGAGTAATGAAAGATTGATTGGCAAACATGGCGTCAAACTCGAAAATGACTGATGATCTTCCTTCGCAAAAAGCAGAAATTGGTAAATGTTTTTGTAATTATGAAGCTATTTTCGCAAGGTATCATGAATTTTAATTTAGAAAAATCGATAGATTGTATAAAGTGAGGTTAAATGTGTAATTTGGTTGATTTTAAAGCGTAGAGCTTTGGCGAGTAACGTAACAAGTGCCTTGGCCGTCATGTAGGATGGGTTAATATATCATTATCACCGTAGTTATCCCATTTCCTGATCGAAATAAAGATTGCTCGCTCACTTCCCTGAATTATCCTTTCCTTGCTGTTCTTGAACTCTTACCTTTTAATTTGTTTCATAAAATTTTGTTTGTGGTTCGATTCATTTTCCTCTACGATAGCTTAGAATATCTGTGTGCACACCGTATGCAAGCGGAGGTGGCGTACAGTACACGCATGTATCGCAGTATCGAGAAATAGCTTCTACGGTGGCCTTTAAAGCACTTTGTTGATGAATATATAAAGATAAAACGAATAATTTTGATTTCAGAGGAAACAAAATAGCTTCATTTTGTGATACTGTTCCATTTTACCTGTAATTGACTCCATTTTTGCAGTCTCATTCTTCAAGATGCCAAACTCTTGAGAGAACGAGATGGGAACAATTGCACTGCATCACCTTACACTTTTTAGTCTGGAAAGGAAAGACTTCATTTTTTCTTCAGAACTTGTGTACCTCAATCTTGTGATGCAGCAACAACTTTGAAATTCATCGTATTACTTAAATTGGTGTTTTACTGAAGGATTGTTCAATAAATATGTGGGTAATGGGTATTGCATATCTTTTTTTTGTGGACTCATTCTTTCATCAATGTCTGAAACAACTGTTAAAAACATCTTCTTTCTGAGTTCTCATTCTCTGAGAGTTATAACCATCTCATTAGACCTGAGTTATTGTATTCAAAATTTATGTTACAAATTTTAAGTATCGGTTGTAAATTCTTCAAATTGTATTATAAAAGCAAGAAAATTGCGACAATAATGCCTATGTCACTATTAGCTAATTGCCCTGAGCGCCCAGGGTAAAAATTGTCAAAACGTACGAAAACATGCAGAATTTTTCTTTCTATTTCAATAAAACTCTTCTTCAGGCCATAAATTATTAATTAACTGGCTGAATATTGCCGATTAGGAACTCACTGACAACGCAAAATTCAAAATTTCTGATGCCACGATAATAGAGTTACTGCCATAATAGAGGATGTCCCAGAAAAAAGCAAACCCTGAGGAAAGGGGTTAATATCCCAAACCATGAGATATGATTATATTGTATGAGGATGTCCAAAAAGTAGAAGCAATAATTTTCTAATGATACCTGAATGATGGTATCCCTCTTGTCATGCATGACTGAACACCATTGTCTTGAAAACGGAGCATCCGAACTCAGTTGTAACACTATGGATAAACCAGTGAATGAGGTTGTCCTCTTTCATGCTTGTCCTGGATAAGATATCAGGGTCACACCGATTATTTACATATTACGTAATTCACAGTTAATTAAGCACCGACACCTTCCAAGTGTCCGCCTTCCCTATCCATGCAGAGTTCACAACGGATGCGCATGTCAGCCACAGCTCATCTCACCAATGCAGGGTCATGTCGTAAGATGTCGACCGCCTGTTGAATGTGACCTCGTAAGTCTTTGATGTTACGTGGTGAACTGTTGAAAACTTTTTCCTTCAGATACCCCCATAAAATATAATCACACTGCGTGAGATCCGGAGAACAGGGCGGCCATTCAATTGGATGGTTAAGAGCACTCACTCGATTTCGGAATAGTTCCCACAGAAGATTCCTCACAGCGATGAGCCTGTGCTCTAGTGCCCCATCTTGGGCCCACCACAGATGTCGGGAAAAAAGCATTTTCATGCTGTTGAAAATGCATCTGAAGTTGGGGTACCACATCTTCGTTGATCGTGTGCAAGTACCGTCGACCATTAACATTCAGTTCGAAAAATAAAGGTCTGATAATGACACCATTCCCACACAGTCCTACCCAAACAGTGACCTCATGACTCATGTTGGTTTAAAGTTAAAATTTGGCGGGTGCCCCTTTGGTGCGTATTCGACGTTGTTGTAGGTGTTAACTTCTCCATTCGTCCAAAATGCTGTCTCATCACTGATTGCCAACCATTCAAGAAACCTTTCATTGGCCTGACAGCGTTCCAAGAGCCATTGAGCAAACTCTCATCTCCTCCTGAGGTCTCCGCGCAAAAGTGGCAGATGTGTATTCGGTATGGATGGAACTGCAGGTCTAACTGCGTTATGCGATTAAATGAAGAATGGGACAGTCCAAGTCCATTCCTTCTGCAACTGGTTCTCCTTGGCTGTACGACAAATTGCTGTCGAACTGCAGCAATGTTTTCGGGAGTTCGCACTGTACGCCTCCTTCCCAAATAACCATTATTCAAATTAAAGCTTGTCCCATGTTCTCGGTATTTGCGTACATTTTCCCAGATGGTTGACTTTGTCGGTGGATCCCCATCAGGGAAGGCATCCCTAAATGCAGCTTGGGTTGCTTGAAAGCTCTTGTTTTTAAGAAATTTCGTCATGACAAACACTCTTTGCTCTTTGGTAAGTTGCACCTTGTTGCAGACTTGCTGTCCTGCTTTGAACACTTTTCAACACTGCACTGGCCTACCTCGGGGCAAATCAACACATTTAAACCAGATTATTGCATAACTTGAAAGTGACAAAAGGCAATCTTCCCTCATTAACATGACCTTTTGTTGTCACTTGCAACCAGGACAAGCATGACAGACAGCAACCTCATTCACTGGTTTATCCAAAGTATGACAACTGAGTTTGGATGCTCCATTTTCAAGGCAATGGTGTTTAGTCACGCATGACAGGAGGGATACCATCATTCAAGTATCATTAGAAAGAATACTTCTACTTTTCGGAGATCCTTATACATTATAATAATATCTCACGGTTTGGGCATCTTAACCCCTTTCCTCAGGGTTTGGCTTTTTTTGGGACATGACACCCTGTATAGGAACCGAGTATAGATACATGTATGTATGATATAGGTAAGGCCCCTAGCGTTACCCCTAGAACTGGGGGGTCCAACGTCCACCCCACTCCCACAAACGTGAGTTTACAGAATGACCGGTATACTCCTCGGTGGTGTGAAGTTAGTTACTTATTGCCTGTTTGACTTGCAAATTTGAACAAGTTTTTTTTTGATATTCAATATTGAATAAGTGCATGTAACTGTTTGACGTTCCACAAGGGCTGAGGATGCACATCCCTAAAAATGATGGAGTGCAAAAGGGACAAAAACAATTGCACCACCTACATGTACATTTGGCATGTTAACTTGAGGGTTTGTTTGACCACGGAAACCCGTGCCCCAGGTTGCAAGGAAGGCGTCTGTGATTGAGGAGAACAATGAGGTCAAATTCAGTGTAATCACGGGTGGTTTGGGTATTTTATTTCACTTTGAGAAATGTGTGGTGTGATGCATTCACTTTCCTATTTCATTTGCAAACAAAGAACTCCACCAACAAGACTTTGCTCGAAGCTGTTTTGACCCTTGAAAACTGCATTGCCTGGTTGAGATGGAGGCAGCAGGGTGGTTACAGTATACAGAAACACTTTGAAAATAGACCCGGGGCGGGGGTTTGATGAATGTTTGATTGACTGAAATAGTTCAAATGAAAACAGCAGATTTTCCCTCAAATAATTATATTGCCTCAAAAAACTGTCACCTACATTTCCAGGCTTGTTTGACCTGAAAAACCCCTTGCCTGGGGTTGCCTCTGTGGGAGAGAGTTTGTGTATTATAAAATGGTAGGTACATTTTGTACAAGGAAATAAGTACATGTACATGTACATGTGAATTGATGTGTATGGTGGTGCAGTTAGGTATTTTTTGTCCCTTTTGCACTTCACAATGTTTAGGGGTGTGCATCCTGAATGTCAAATGGTTACTTCTTCAACGTTGGAATATCAAGCAGTTACTTGTTCAACATTGAATGTCGAACAAGGAACAAACTTCATATGTTTAGGATATGAATTCATTCTGTCATGTAAAAATTTTGCCAACTTTTTTTTCACACATTCAGGCTACCTGACTTCATTTTCCATTTTCCTGGGCCACCTGCATCGTTATGATTGTCAGCCACTAACTTAATGCAGACTTAGTGGCCAAGTAAAGCACGGCAGTATCCTGGTCACAACTAGTGGAACTCATTCATATCATACCATTTTTTGGTGAGTAAATTAGGCCCAGTGAAATTTGACCAGTTCCATTCAGTTTGAGCATACATGTATTGAGTGCTGAATCTATTTTCCAATAGTGCAAAATAATTGGCCACATTCTGTCAGTGACCATTGTCAACAGCCTCTGCTTGAATAACAGGTTCCCAGAAGCAACTACATGTACATGTAAGTTTGTGCTTTGATGCTCACTGCAGCTGCAGCATATTTATTCAGACATGACTAACTGGGGGTGATTTTGCCTTGTAACCTGAGCTCATATACATTATGTAAAGTGGGTACCAGGCACAGTATTCCAGTGGTTATAATACAAAAACAATTCATTTCGTTGATTCATACTTACTGTATATTCACATTGTACACATTTGTACATCACTTAAAAGTTAGTCATAATTCACATGTATATACATGTATGTATTGTTTTACACACAATGAACAGTTAATGTTCCTGGTTTCCTAAAATATTTTGAAATTGAATCTTTATGAATTTTGAAAACTGTGGAGCATGAATTTTGGTTGCTGTGCTGGATTCATGAGCTGGGTTCCTTTATGGTAATTACCGTACATGTATTGAAGCTTCCTTCTGAAGAAATTATGTCCAAATTTTCAAACGTCAGAAGTCAATCCACTTGGAGTTGTGTCTATTACAACCTCAGTTTATATATTATACCAGTACATGTAGGCAGTCTGTTCCAAAAATTCTAGTTGGGAAAAATGCTTGACTTTGAAAGTGCTGTTTAATATTCAAATTCTCAAAACTTCAGATGTGGTGTTGCAATGTACATTTGTAGTATTTGCATTGCTAGAATATAGACAAATTTCTACATGTGTTCATAAAACAATCAGTTCTTTCCAATTTAAGCGAAAATCCCTTTGCTTTCCTCCCTGGTGACACATGCCAAGAAAAATTGAAAAATTTAAATCAAGACTTCCTGTTGGAATACTCGCAACTTATCTGCATTTAAATTTTGGAGTATTTTGTTGATTATATGTATTATGTGAAGATACATGTAGCTACAATTTACCAAAAAGACGTCTGAAATGTTTCATTCAGCTGATACAGAATGAGAAAAGATTAAGATGTCAATATGCAGCTGAGCATTGCCTGCAGAGAAATGCATGTACAGTATTTTGCTTTAGCAGCTGAGTTTTTAAAAATACAAACGGTAGTCATTTCAGATGGCCATTGGAATCTGCGTCCTTTCCATTTCTCCACAGATTCTTGAGGGTCCTGGTGTGGAGTCATTTCAAGAAATGGCCTGATGCATTCCCAATACGTGTACTGTACATGTACATGAAGCACTGTTAAACATGCAGCTTTTAAAAGCATGAACTGTATCAGCCATGACACTTCAACCCCCCATCATCTCTGATACATTTGTGGGACCTTGTCATCCCTGTAAATCATTTTAAACAAGTCCACAGTTAATCCTTCACACCGACAACTTTTCAACTGGAATGGAAGGTCGTAGCCCAGAAGACAAGGCATGCGATGATGAATTTGTTGGAGGGCCAAATAATCGTGCAAAAAGTAAGGCAACCTACATGTACATCAGTGGATGATAAGGGTAGTGTTGATGACAGCCCTTCATTGCACAATAATCAGTGACCACAATGTGGGATCAGTCAATGACAATGGTGAAATGGTGCTGGACCAAACCAAGGAATCAACTCTGCTTCTTCATAAAGAGGAGCAAGACCATCTCTTGCCAGACCAGTGTACACCCACCAACAGGCCAGCAGCAATGATGTAGGTGTACAGGATAATGCAGTGCTTGAGGATCAAACACAGGCAGCCAATGAATCTATTCAGGAGAAGCAGCACCCTTGCTCTACCTCCAAAAGCTCAGTTTCTGGAGCATGCGATCATGCTGCAGCTAAGCGTGATGAACGGCCAGATGTCTCCCCAAATGGAGAATGCGGCTCACAGGATGGACAGCAGGAAGATTTGGCGACTCAAACAGGGAATTGCACGGTCCAACAGTACAGCGTGGAGCATTTACTTCAACCGTCAACAAACAGCAGTAGACGGAGTAAGGTGATCACCTGTTCAGACTCCGAGCATTTTGTGGCAAGTGAATCGAAAACTAACAGCTCAATCACTGTGGAAAAACACAACTTCTGCCAGACCCAGGCATACCCTTTTGCCTTGCAGATGAAATCGCAGGCACCTGGTGCAGAAATCAGAGAACACAGGGCACCGTTTGTGGTCGATGGTACCAAATTGGAAATTACATGTAGATATGGGGAAACTTTGTCTTCACAGATACCATGTTCCACCGTAAAAACCTCTCCGGATCAGTGTCAGGTGGATGCTGCCTCGCATGCGTTTATCTCTGCTGAGACTGTTTCCAACCATGCCAGTGCTTCTACTCAAGAAAACACAATATGCAGCTCTGGACATGCATCCCCAGAAGTTGAAAATGCAACTCAAGGCAAAAGCCACACTTACCCTGTTGGAGATACTGGTGAATCTGAAACTGATTCTTGTCTACACATGGACAGCAGCTCGAGAGACAGAGTGAAAGCAGAGTACGAAGGTGGGAACTCTCAGAATCCAACTTCATCCCTGTGTGAACTGGAACTCTGCGAAACCGAAGGGGTGAGGCAACTTAGGCCGGGGTTGAAAATTAAAGTTAGAAATTCTCCCAGGGAAGAAATGGGCTCACTTTGTGATTCCGCATCAGATTTTGTCAGAGTCGCTGTCAAGCGGGAGCCAACTGATACAAGAGCTATTGTCAGTCCAGGGGAGTAGGCGCATTAGTCCTGGCAGGCTGAGCATCAGCCCAGGTTCTAGGCGTTTGCGGCCACGGAACTCTCCAAAGCAGTTCACGGGCAAGCCCGTCAGCTTTGTAAACATAGAGGGGAAGCGTCTTGAGACACTGCTTCGTCCAAAGGCCAAGAGAAAGAGAGTCTCCAACCTAGGAACCAAAATACCAACCTCCTCTCCTCAACAAGAGGGGTCCAGCCCATCGGCTATGCTGGAAGAATCAAACGGGAATGAGAGCCCTCAGGCAAACAGTGACAGTGACAACTCAAAATCAAGGAAAGGCAAAAAGAGTGGCCAGCCAGTCTTAGTTTTTCACCAAGTCATTCCACCCAGGCCCAGGGCTCCCATGCGGGAAGAGACACCGCCTGAAAGTTCCACTGGTTTGATTAGTTCCATGTTGAGGAACATTGCTGAACAAATCCAAGAGCCAAACACTGTGGACCAGACAACAACGCAGCAGAGTTCGGACCCAGACAGCAGGGACCTGCAGCAACAAGCTCCCCTTCAGCAAGTGCCTCCCAACAGTCACAGACCTCAAATCTCTGCACCGGTGCAGCCAGGCTTTCGCCGCCGGCCACAGCTGAGGTTCAGTGACTACAGCAACTGGTTCACGAGTCAAAGCTATCTGTCTAGACAGGGTCCAAATAAGCAGCCAGATGAATCTGGCTTCTCAGCATGGAAACGGGCAAAAAGAACAGACGAGTCCCTCTCCGATCAGCAGAGACACCCTTCGTGGACTAACTGGCCCACAAGTGATGATAGAATCAGTGGCAGCCACAGGATTCATCCAATTCCAGGAGCAGGTCTTGGTCAGGTCAGTGGAAGTTCCGTGCGGGAGCTACTTCAGCGGACCAACGACTCAGGCCCTTCAGGGGCTGGAATGAACAGGCTGTCAGAAGCTCTTAGGCCTGGTGGAAATAGAGTAGGCAGTGGGGTTGGGGTTGTCCCAACTGCAACTGTAGCCGGCATTGTTGGCTCGTCCAATTTCTCATTCAGTCA